>NC_090798.1:9545000-9817500 GCF_040054535.1 Antennarius striatus | reverse complement strand
GAACCACCTTGACCCGATCAACACCGGACTGGACCAGGTCTCGTACAGAACCAGGTGGATATTGTGGTGTTCTGGTCTTGTCTCCAGGTCTGGGTCTGGCCTGTGTTGGTATCGGTCTCGTGATCCGTCTCCTCGTCACCTTCTCACTAGTCCATTTTGGGGGATTCAACCTGAAGGAGAAGCTCTTCATCTCGGTGGCGTGGCTTCCGAAGGCCACTGTACAGGTCAGTACCAAGCCCCACCCAACAGAACCAAATCATTCACAGCCAGAACCCTCCCTGGACCCGAAATACTCCTACAAGAGTCTGTGATGTCACATATCTAGGATCCCTCTAGAACCTCACAAAGGACCAAGAGTCCATTCAAACTAATTCTGAACCACCAGAACCACCAGCAGAACTCTGGCAACCTCACGGGGAACCCCCTGAGCCCCCTAATGTTTGCTATCAGAACCTGGACTACCTCAGACCCTGTGGACCCCTGACCAATGCTGTTTGTTTGTATGTATATTGCGTGCCAGGCTGCAATTGGCTCAAAGGCGTTGGACATGGCGAGGGAGGAAGGAAACGAGGTCTTCATGAAGTATGGTTTGGACGTGCTAACGTTAGCCGTGTTAGCAATCCTGACCACGGCTCCAGTCGGAGCACTGGGAATCGGACTGGCAGGGCCACGCCTCCTGGATCGACAGGTCAAAGGTCAGCAGAAACACCCACAACAGACCTGATTCTGTACGTGCCAGCCTTAATGCTAAGCTAATCCCAAATCAAAATGAGTAAGCAGGATATATGAAATTTATTTTCATTAAACCAACATTTGAAAAAGAAAAGAATCCTTCGTTTGTTGCTTTGGAAAAGAAGCTAGCTCGTTAGCATTTAGTTAGCGTTTAGCATCGAGCCAGTGCTTTAGCACTTCAGTAGTTTTGTCCCATTTATAACCTCAGCGTTTACACAGGTGGTTAGCTTCCAGTTAGCTTCATGAAAACAAAGACGAAAACAATGGATGATGATGGATGATGGATTTTGACATTTCAATGACATTTTTAATTTTACCTCAGCAGATGATGGAGAAGGTGGAACCACAGTGCCAGCCTGCAACGGGATTGGTCCAGAAAAAGGACATGTGACCCTTGAGAGCAGGCTGTGAGCTTGTGATTGGACAGTTTAAGTCCACCTTAAATATTCCGCTCTCTCATCACTTTGATTAATGAATAGTATTGATTAATAGGAAATAAATGTCAATACATATGCTTTTCTACAGAAGCTCAGGAAGGACGAAAACACAATCGATCAGCAGTGAACAAAATGAAATGTAAAATAAAATCATTGCCATGACGACTGTGTGATGTTTAATCCATAAATGTGAAGGTTGTTGGAGGCGGAGCTTTTGGTTTTGATCCGAGTCGGCTGGTTCTGGAGCACCAGATGGAGTCTGGGCTCTTAAAGGTTTGTTTAAGGTTTGTTTTCAAGCACGCTGTTGCTACTTCCTGTTAGCTGGTTCACACCTCAGACCACAACTTCCATCAGCGACTGACAAACAGGAAGAGGGTCGTTCACCCCGGTCCTTGTCTCCCTGGCCTGTGATTCAGGTCCACAGTGAAGTCTCCACCCGATCTCGACCAGAACCGCCTGACGCACAGGTCTGGACCAGCATGAAACAAATCAGGAGGGATTTTCTAGCTTGGACAAAGCCTAGCTATAGGATAGCTGTTAGCTAAGCTACACTAATAGCTGCTGCTCATAGCTGGATTCAGGTGATGTTGAAGGAGCTGTTTGTGGTTCTAGAACATGGTCACAGGAAGTGGTGGTTGAAGGTGGCTCCGCCCCCCACAGTGACTAGACCCCACCTGCGGGGTATTCAACAGGATCGTTCCACCTAACCGTCAGTGAAGCTTCGGCCGTGACACTATGAGGAAGATACTGCTCTTCATCCGTAAGTCGACCTTCACCAGGACGTGTTTTCGCTGGACCGACTGTTTCTTATCAGACTGGTTCTGGTTCTGTTTCAGTGTTGCTGAGGCTCATCCAGATGGCGGTCGGCTGTCATGGTGAGCTCAAGGTCCGCTGTGCATCGCGCCTTTGATGCATTCTCCGTTTCCTGTCCAGAGACAGGAACCTATTTCCTGCCTGTTGTTGTGAAAGTGTTTTATACATTAGACACAGAGAGGCGTCTGATTGGTCCACATCAAGGTGTTGGGATATAGACCGGTTCAGACTGGTTCAGACTGGTCCAGACCGATGTGGACCGATTAAGACTAGTTAAGACCGGTTCAGACCGGTTTAGACTGGTTGAGACTAGTTCAGACCGGTTTGAACCGGTTCAGTCTAGTTTGGACCGGTTCAGACTGGTTCTGAAAGGTTCAAACCGGTTCAGAGAGGTTTGACTGACTCTGCTCCTCAGCCTGGGTGGCAGTCTTTCCCAGCAGGTCTCAGTTCTTCGAGTATGAGCCGGTCTCCATCAGCTGTGAGCAGTTCGGTTCTGGTGGCTGGACAGTGTGGAGGTACACCACCAACAGGTGGGTCCTCCAACGACCACTGGACCTTGTGGGATTCTGGAGGTTCTACCCGGTAACCTGAGGTGTGTGTTTCCAGTGTAGACCCGGTTCTGTCTCAGTGTGGCTCCAACTGGGGCCATCAGGTGTCGTCCGTCTGTGAGGTGAAGACCATCAAGAAGTCCGACAACGGCGTATACTGGTGTGAGTCTCAACAGCAAGACAGCAGCAACACCATCAACATCACCATCACAGGTAACGCACATCCTACACGCGTCACCACTACCAGGTGTAGTTAAGTACAGGTGTACTTAAAGTACAGGTGTTGTTTAGTACAGGTGCAGTTAAAGTACAGGTTGTAGTTTAGTACAGGTGTAGTTTAGATACACTTGTAGTTTAGTAGAGGTGTCGTTTAGTACAAGTGTTGATTAGTGCATGTGCAGTAAAGTACAGGTGTAGTTTCCCAGAAAGACTTTTCACTCCGCCCTGGAACAGCCCCAGTTCCGCTACCGGCTCTGCAACGGATCTGCGAACTGGGCCCAGAACAGAGTCCACTTGCACAACAGGACGGAACCAGAACGGACAAGGACCGCGTACCCAAACCAGATCGGGCGCGGAGCCAATCCGGATCCCTTCATCAAGCAGCTCAGCCATCCGGTTCAGAACCGTTAATGACTTGGCTGATCCGGTGCGGACCCATTCCAGAACTGTTCATGAAGCGGCTCATCTGGCGCCGCCCCGGTCCGGAACAGTTCATGAAGCGGGTCAACTGGCCTAGATCTTTTATTCAAAATGGCTCATCTGGCCATAACTAGCAACAGAAATATTCAAAATCTAGCTAACTCACGTCGACGTTGTTCTGAAAAGGCTTGAATACTTCCCCTAACCAGTCTCCCTTTATTAATAGGAATTAATCATTCAATACATTCAAGACCTGATAATATGTTAGACCATATCCTTCAACCCACACTATGAGTTTCTGGTTAAATTGTCCTGTGTAGCAGCATAATAGCTTTGCTACGGCTGAAAGCTATTAATTATCAGTGAGACTCATCAGAAAAGAGGTCAAAACATACTGTAAATAGAAAAATGAAACATAACCATGAATTTTATCTGGAGTATTTTACTGCCAGGTCTCTCTGAGCAATCAATTACCAAAAAATATAATGAATGATAATAATCCTGACAGGAAGACATGAAAACCAAACATGACAACATTTCTTTAACTTGGGTACCTGAAGATGCACTCATTTGAAGTACCAGGACGCCTCTGGAGTCTCCCCTATCAGCTGCAAGGTTGAACCACCAAATCGCACATCTGATTATGTTTTCTTCAGTCCCGGCATGGCCGTGTCTCTTTTTCACAACATCTAAAATCACGTAAATTTTCACAAAAAATTTCATGAACTCCCATAGACACCAGTTGTAATGTTTTTAAAAAATGTGTACAATCATTGGCTAATCATTGGCTTTTAAAGTGACATTTTGCTGCCTGACATTAGGTGTCAGGTATTTGCATTGTTGACAAAACTCAGCAAATTTCATGTTTGAACAGTGAATTTAAAGACATAGTCAGATACTTGTTAACTTGTTACTTTAACTCAATGCAAATGCTGAAAACATGTATAAACAGTGATTGTTATAACTAATATTATGCAGTTCTAATTTAGTCTTGTTGCGGCTGACGAATGACCAACTGACTAAACAGCCGCTGCAATGCAGGCTTAACATCCGAGACAACTCATGACGCGCACGCTGCACTCCGATCGACACTTAGTCATATTTGAGTGCCCGTAAAACAGGCAATAATACATATAACACATTCACAATACCGTATGTCCAATGGCATTCAAAGCATTTGAAACGTCCATTGCGGTTGACAGAAATTCTCACCCCAGTTCTCATCTCAGGCCATAACTACAAGTAATCGGTGAACATAGGTGAGTGGCATTGGTTATTAATTTCTGAAGAACACACCCATAGCGCCACTCTTCCCACCACAAGCCAATACAAACACAATCAGGTCCAAACTTGGTCCAAAAAGTCATGGATGGCTCCTACAACTCTATCTTACTCATTCTGACAGGATGGCTTACCACAAACCTGAACTGTATTTATTCTAATGTGGTCCTTCAGGACTGGATTAAACTCAGCTAAGCAAGGCATGTAGCTAATGTTCAGTTCTCCCCACCTCCCAGACAAAAACATTGTCCAAAATTTTAAACTTAACTTTAGCTAAAGTGATACCTTAATACATTTGAGAATCACTTAAGCTAATGTTGATGCTAACGTTGATGCCAGCTCTATACCTTTAGCAAGCCTAACTTGCCATAATTGAACATTTCAGAAACAACGAAACAATTGGCATTTATCTATCGTTACGATATCCGACTTGCGCATATGTCACCTGCGTGGGGAAAAATAAGCCTGCTTCAAACATGGAAAACCAATGGGTGATCCGAAAGGTCGGTCCCAGATGTGTTCAAATGGATGAAACAGTGTGCTGCCAATCCTGTCAATATCCCCTGGATTGATCACATTAGCGTTCGAATTGCTGACAGACAGTTTGCGTCGTAATTACTTTACAATGGATCCAACCAGAAAGAGATCCCAAGTCCGGGAACATTTTGAGCTGGTGCCGCCGAACAAAGTAGATTTTAATTTCTAAGAAACATATTTTCAGGCTTTGTTGCTCACACAGTAGAAAATAATAAGGGGTTACCGATCCATGATGCTGTGATGATGTCTCGGAATCCCGACTTTTATCTCTCAACACAGACCTTGTGTTTTTCCTGTGACACTAATCATCCTATGTAAATAACTTACATGGACACATATATCAGTCAGTCAGTCATCTTCAGATTACCACCGCTGTATCTGCCGCAGCGGGTCACGGGGAGCCAGAGCCTATCTCGGCAGCATAGGGCGTGAGGCGGGGGACACTCCGGGCACAACGCCAGTGCACCGCGGAGCCACACACAAAGACCATTCACACACACTCATTCCTAAGGGCAATTTGGAACGGCCAATCAACCGGAAGCGCATGCTTTTGGAGGTGGGAGGAAACCGGAGAACCCAGGGAGAACCCACGCAGACACGGGGAGAGCATGTGAACTCCACACAGAGCGGGACTCGAACCTGGGTCCGCCATGTTGTGAGGCGGCAGCGCTAACCAATGCGCCACTGTGCCGCCTGGACACATATGTGTATATTTATATATTGTGTATATTTATATTAAAAATACATGCATGAACATGTTATCTATATCTTTTATTGCTTTACTGAACCCAGCAAGAACCAACGATCATAAAACAATTTCCTATAATACATGACTACAATATAGCAAGCAAGGATTAACACATTGATCTAGATTATATTCGGTTTTATTCAGAAAATATATGCAATATGAATCATCAAAGTGCTGTTTTCTGGGCACATTGACAATTGTGTGGTTGCAGTACAGTCACTCTGCCAAAGAGGGCGTCCATATTCTCAATGAATGGGGTGCCGACTAATAAACAGTTTTATGCACAATTGTTGCAAACGGTTCGAAGCCCCGTGGGGCGCCATTCAGACATCACTAAATATGCCGCACTAGACCGAACAAGCGCATCACATTTACATACACATACAACATAACTACTTCCACTCACAACAACAAGTACCAAAATAATAGCGTCACATTATTATGCTTAACATCTATGATTAATATAATTTTGCCAGTAAGATGAAAGTAGATATTAAAAAAAATTTTGACTGTAGTCTACTTACAGCATTTAGCTATTCAGCAGCGTCCTCATCCAGCATCTGTGGGTGGAGAAAGTTGCGTACATAATGGGGTCATCCAGGCTCCGTAATGTTGTGTTGACCAATCACGGAACCCATGCATGTATTACTCTCCATCCACACGTAACCTTATAAGTGCATTGATCAAGAAGTTTATAAGCAGTTTATAAGAAGTTTATCAAGAATTTCCACCGTGACGTGTGGAAATTCACACCGTTCCTTCTGGAGGGAGACCTCCATCACAGAGTTCTCCCACCAGCAGACGGCGCATTCCAGTCAGACCCAGAACTGGTGTAGGCGTCTTCAGCGAGGAACATGAATGAATGAATGAATAAATAAATTTTAAACTTTAATGAAACAGACGAACAAATATTCAACCGTCAAGAATCAACGCCCCCCGGCAAGACGTTTCCTCATCATCGATCAGCTCATCACAATCGGTGTCAGGTGCTATCTGGGTGAATTTGCTTTGCGAATCTGCCTGGCGTCTGCACCGATTCCGCTGTTTGACTGTCCGCTGCCCACAACTGGGCCGTTTCCTGGGTGCATCCCCAAAGCGAGTGAGCCAGTGAGGCGGACCTGCTGATGTTAAGGGGTGATCCACTCTGGCTTCGGGTACTATGTGGGTTAGTATCAGGTGTAGTTTAGTACAGGTGTGGTTTATATACACTTGTAGCTTAGAACAGATGTAGTTTCTGACTGAAGCGTTTACTTAGTTGTTTCAATCTTTGTGTGTTCAGGTGGACAGGTGATCCTTCATGGCCCCACCCACCCTGTGAAGGAGGGCGGTGATGTCACCCTGTACTGTACAACCATGTCTCCGCCCTCCGCCACCCTGAAGTTTGTTTTCTTTAGAGGTGACGCCCCCATTGGGACGGCGTCTTCAGGTCACATGACCATCCACAACTTCTCCAGGTCCCAAGAAGGCGTCTACAGGTGCGGCCTCGTTGGAGGAGGGGAGTCTCCGCCCACCTGGCTGCTGCTGGAAGGTCACAGATCAATGTCTGACGTCTATTGATCAAGTTGTTTATTACGTGCCGATCGTTTGATGAATAGGGCGTGTCCTCAGGTGGCCCTGCTCCCGTCCAGCTCACCCTGCAGCCCGTCTCGTCTCAGCTGTTCGAGTACGACAACCTGACGCTGGACTGTGGCGATGGCAGCGGTGACCGGGGCTGGAGGGTCTTCAGGGCCGTCAACGGCTCCACCTCCCACGACAGATGGAGCGTTCAGGTCTGCGAACCCGAGTGGGGGGCGCCGACCGCGTCGGGGTGCATCCTCCAAACCGCCAAGAAGACGGACAGTGGCATGTACTGGTGTGAGCGTCCGTCAATGCAACGCGGCAACGTCATCAACATCACCGTCTACGGTACCTGACATCCATCCATCCATTTTAATGGAACATGTGTGACCTTTGACCTTTGACCTTTGTGTGTGTTCAGACACACCAGTGACCCTACAGAGTCCGGTTGCACCGGTGATGGTGGGCGAAAAAGTCACCCTGCGCTGCAGAACCAAACGCCCGTCTTCAGGCCTGCCGTCCGTCTTCTACAAAGACGATTCCGTCTTGTTGGCGTCGCCCACGGATCACATGACCATCCACCTTGTGTCCAGGTGGGATGAGGGCGTTTACCGCTGTCACGTCAGCGGTCATGGCGACTCTCCGTCCAGTTGGCTCTTCGTCCGAGGTTAGCGGTCCAGCTCAGCATCCGTCCTCTTAGCTCTGCCCTCTGCTCTCCCTCTTTCACCTGACCAGGTGTTTTTGATTCTTAGGCCCCCACAGCCCCGACCCCTCCTCTGCAGGGTTGCTGAGTGTGCTCCGCCACTTGGTGGTGGTGTCGCCCTACTGCATCTCTACCATCCTGATGGTGTCCCTATGTCTGCACAGGTCCACAGGTAGCCTCATCTGCTAACAGCAAGCTAGCAGCGCTAGCTACCACAGCTTCATGCAAAACAATACCCTGAGCAAAGAAAATTCAAGTATATTTAACAGTAGTCATTTTGGTGATGTATTGTTATTGTCAGTGTTTGTGTGTTCGTCCGTCCGTCCACCAAATATCTTCACAACAGTTGCAGATAGAAAGATGAAGGGAAAAGCACATTACTCAGGTGGCAAAGGGGATGAAAATTAGATCACAACCTTGACCTTGAAAAACTAGATCAAGGTCAAATTTTCACTTTTATACCGTTTTAGGTACACATCTCTGAAACCTAATGAGATACAATTACAAAACAAAAAGCAACATTTTCAGGAAGCCAGAGGCAAATAAAAGGTGATGATGACCTTCACCTTGGGTGAAAAGCCAATACTCACTAGTACAATATAGAATTCATTGCTGCTACCATTATGAAAGTAGGACAGGGTAAAATTTTGAATTCAAGCGTGTCGGGGGATATTGCAATCCCTGATTACCTTGTTTCATTTTAGTACGATAGTATGCTAGTATTAGCAAATTATCATTAAACAACAAATATCTGCGGTCAGCAGTGCCACCGCTTTGGGCTAAAAATGTCAGTAGCACCTGAACACATTCTGTTCATTGTTGAGATGATGATTTCACAAAAACTAGCTTCAATGCTAACAAGCTAATCAGCAATTCTTAAAATTTGTATAATTTCTTGGTTATCTGCATGTTCTCAATCTATCAGTCAATGAATTAGTCAGTCAGTCAGTCATTCAGTCAGTTTCGTCATCACATTTTCCCACCACGTTGTTGACGACATCATTGTCTTTGCAGGAGTGAAGGAATCTGTTAACATGATGATGCCTCCACCCAGTGAGGACGATGATGATGATGTCATCAGGGATCATCCGTATGAGGACGTCGCTGCTGGTGTCTCCACTGAGCATCATTTCTGAGCCCCTGTTTGTTTTTTTAAATAAAGTTGTGTTTCCTGTGTATTGTTTCCTGTGCACTGGCTGCTAGCATGCAAAGTATGAATTAGTCTGTAGCTTACGACACCATCTTAACCTTTATTCAATCCACAGTTTAAAGAGCACTGAAGTCAGAGCAGGAGGTGAGACAGCAGCTTCAGGCAGATTTAGTATGCAGTCCTCTGATTGGCTGAGTCTGTGGACGGGCGTGGCCAAAGGCCTGGTGAGGAAGAACATTTCACATCATGAATGGACCGCCAGAAAATCCTCACCAGATAACAGCACCGTCCAATCAGGTGGGGTTCCTGCTGACCTGTGGGCCCCCTCTTCCTCGCCCAGAAAAGACGGTGGTCAGACCGCCGTGTGAGGTCACATGACGCAGGGGGCGTGTCCTGGAGGCTCGCAGCTCTGACAGAAGCTCAGGGCTGGACAGCGACAAGCGAGCTGCACGGAAAACACAGGATTCATCGTCACTGCGACACCAGAGTGTCATCTTCATCACCGCGTGACATCACATGTTTACGTCTCTAAACGTTTGTCTTAATGTTGTTTATGTCTCTAAACATTTCTTTGTCTTAATGTTGTTTATGTCTCTAAATAGTTGTTTGTCAGAATCTTGTCTTTACGTCTCTAAATGGTTGTTTGTGTTACTGTTGTTTTACTCTGTTGCTGTTGTTTATGTGTTTGTTTTGGACAGGCAGATTTTCACCTTCTTGTAACTTTGTCTTCAGACTTTGATGAGCATCTGTTGATGAGAGGTGACCAGGTTCTGGTTCTGAGGTGGGTGTTGATGAAGGTGCTGCTGCTGCTGATGAAGGTGCTGATGAAGAGTTCATATTGCTCTTTGACCTGTAGAGACAATCACATTCAGGGAACTACTTTCCCTGACGTTGTACAGTGAAACTGAATGCATTCTTTCGACCTGCTGGACCCCATTTTTTGGACCGGGTCCATCTGAACCGGTTCCGGTCCACTGTCTGCTGACCCCGCCCTGCTGCCGAGGCCCCACCCAGTGCTCCCAGAGATACTTACGGACTGGTCCGTGGTCGGTCAACCCGCCGTCAGCTTATCCAGCGTCTCAGAAACCATAAGTCCACATTAATCATTAGCAGGTTTAACGGCCTGATTGTCATGGTTACCAGGAAGTGAGAGCCAGGTGGACTTTTGTCATTTGGGCGATCATTCTTGGGATGGGATTATAACCCTTGAGCGACGGCCGGGGAAACAAAGAGACAAGAGACTAACAGGGATTAAACCATTAGCGTTGGCTGTAGGGCCGCCGGCGCTGTTGTCAAGGGCTTCAGGTGAGCCTGCGAGTTATGTAATTGATCAGTTTGTCCAGCAGGACTGGACCACTGTCCTCCAGGGAGGAGGTAGCGTCCATGAGACCCAGAACACGACCCGGATCAAGTGGTCATCAGGAAGTCCTGTTAAACTCCTCCGTACCACCAGGGGCAGCAGGTTGTTAAAGGCTCTGTCACTTTAAGACAAGAGGTAGTGATGTGTTTGACAGGGAAAGGAAGCTAACTCCAGACCAGGTCCTGGATGAGGTTCTGACCCGGATGAAGGTCCGGTATGGGCGGCGGTCCAAAGAGACCAGGCCCCTGGTGTGGCAAGATGCTAGCGAATTAGCTAGCTTAAGCCACGTCTCCAGAGACACCCATCACTTTCTGACAGATAACGTCATTAGCTGACGAACTGAACACACCTACAAACACCTGTAACCAAAAACCGATGGGATGGGTTTAAACCCAGGTGGATGTGTTCTAAACTCAGTTGGGAGTGAAGCTCTTTGGACGGTTTTTGGTTGACTACTGCTGAGGAGTTCAGAAGGACAACAACAACAACAACGACTCAAACAGAAGAACAAAAGCAGTTGTTTTTGTTTTGACTAATTTTTATTGACAGTAATGAAAGAAACCAGTTTCACACATTTTGTTTGTGTCATCTGTGTTTATGTGTTTACAAGTGCTGCTTGTTATTATGCGATGCCCGTTGCTAGGGGTAACACGCCTGCGTATGGACCGCGGTGTTCTTTGTCCTCATTGGTCGGTTTTCTTCGGACGCACCCGTTGTCTCGCTCTGGACAGGAAGAGGAGGGGCAGAACCAGACTGCTGGGCAGACAGAACCAGACAAGCCCCAACCACAAGCCACACCTCTCCCGTGACCCTGTCCCCGGGGACAGGAAGGCTACCGGGATGAGCAGCATCGCCACGAACCGGAACACCAGCACTCCCAGGATGACCAGGATGTTGTGGAAGGCCTTCAGCTTCGACGGGCCCGCCCTCTGTCTGGTCCCGCCCCTTTCACCTGGCCCTGGACGAATCAGAACGCAGAGAGCGGAGATGCAGCAGTAGAAGACAAAGACACACGTGAGGGCGGTGAGGCAGATGGACGGAATGGTGGAAGTGAAGGGATTCTGGAAGGACATGAACCAAGCGGAGGAAAAGCTCAGCAGCCAGGAAACCCCTACAGTGGCGTTCCGGACCCAGACCGACCTGGCGCTTTGGAGGCTCCGGTAAGACATGGGGTGGACGATGGCGAGGTAGCGCTCGCCACAGGTCAGTACGTGGAACATCGACTGCGCAGACAGGTTGACGGTCAGCAGGTAGATGCCGACCTTTGTCAGCCAATGGGCGTCGGCCAGGATGCCACCACAGGTGAGGGCTGAGCCCAGGATGCTCACCAGCTCGATAACCACCATGTTATAGGTGCAGACATCGGCGTGGCTGTACAGCACTCTCCCAAAACTCCGCCGCAACTGCTGCACCCCCAGGGACAGGACCAGGAAATAGAGAGGGACGAGGAAGAGGATGTTGGTGACGCTGAAGGCGACCATACTGGCGAGGCCGTAGGTGGATTCCAGGCACGAGAGGAAGAACAACGAGGAGGAGGGGGGTGGAAGAGAGGCATGATGGGAGGAGAGGGGAGGGGGAAGTGAGGCATGATGGGAGGAGGAGGAGTCAGCTGACATTACTGACAGATAGAAAAAACAACAGAGAGATCGTTAGATGTACAACAGGAGGGGCCCCTGAGGGGCCCCTTAGGTCACTCCTATCTGCTTACCATCAACAGACACCGCTTCAGAACCCAGCCAGAGCCCCACCCACAATTCCAGTTAAATATAAAAGCTTTTCCTTTAAATCAGGACCAACACGACTCACCAGAGCTACAGAAGCTAAGGAAGCTAAAAAAGCTAAAGAACCTGAAGAAGATACAGAAACTAAAGAAGCTAAAGAAGCTAGTGGCGGTAAGGAAGCTACCAGTGACACTGAAAATCCAACTGTTGGTTGACAAACCTTTTTCTGGAACTATTAGTTCCTGGAGCCGATTGATTTATTGATTGATTAGCTGATTAATTAGCTGATTGATTAGCTGATTGAAACAGCAGTGGCAGACGTACCGTAGCTGTGGTATGTTGGTCTGAGCCGCTGGCGTCCGACCCGTCGGATGGAGGTGAGTCTGCCTGGAACAGGATGGCGTCGGTCTGGATGTGAGGACCAGGTTCAGACTGTCTGGGTTTGTCCTGTAGGCAAATCGTGTCCATCTGACCGGAGCGACGGCCGACGGACGGGGCCCCGGGGCCCACGTCTCCCGCCCGTTTGTGGTTGTTCACAACACAGCAGCCGTTGCTTAGCAACATCATCTGCTGAGGTCACCGCTGGCCTGGACAAACAAAAAGCAGAGGCAGACCAGGTGGCCCCTGAGGGTCCTGAGGGGTCATAATGGGCCTTGAAGGGTCCTTTGGGGTACTGAGGGTACAGAGGGGTCCTGAGGATTCCTGAGAGGCCTTGAGGGGTCCTGAGAGGTCATGAGTGTCCTGAGGGGTCCTCCTTTTTGGTCCAGTCTGACACAAGTTCTACTGACATCAACATGAGGTTCTGTTCTGTATTCAGAAATGAAGATCCTGGACCTCCAGACCAGAAGCTCCATGTTGTTATAACAGCGCCACACCCACAGGGGGCGTTTCCTGTTCAACGGAACAGGAGGGGAGGGGAAGTGGGCGGAGAGGAGGGAAGGAATTCCAGAACAGAGGCTTCCTGTTTGGTGACAAACAGTCAGAGGGACGGAGGTGGAGAGACCCTAAGAGGAGTGCCGCCAACCAGTTCCGAGCCGGACCAGGACTCTGAATGAGGAGGTCTATGGTGATCCCTGATTGGAATCCTGATTGGACGCTTAATTGGATGCCAACCGGCCCCGATCACAGCTGATTGATTGGAGGCGGAGCCAGAGTTTGAGGGATACCAGGATGAGTGGACAGGAAGTGGTTTGTGAAGGCTGGCTGAGGAAGTCACCGCCAGAAAAGAAGCTGCGGCGTCACGTGAGTACAGCAGGAACTGGAACTGTGTGGTGGTACCAGGTCTGGTACCACGATTAGTTTGAGTCCTGTTTTGTCACGCCTCCTGATCGTGATCCAATCAGCTTCATTTTATCTCCAACAAACAAATACACACACACACACACACACACAATCACACACACACACACACATACACACAAACACATATCTGGAATGCCTTGCTGGTGAGTAGAGCTAATCTCCTGCAAGTTTTTTTTATCCCTATTGTTCTCTTTCATGCGGCACGGTGGCGCAGTGGTTAGCGCTGCCGCCTCACAACACGGCGGACACGGGTTCGAGTCCCGCTCTGTGCGGAGTTCGCACGCTCTCCCTGTGTCTGCATGGGTTTTCTCCGGGTTCTCCGGCTTCCTCTCACCTCCAAAAGCATGCGCTTCAGTTTGATTGGCCGGTCCCAAATTGACCGTAGGAGTGAGTGTGTGTGTGAATGGTTGTTTGTTTCTATGTGGCTCTGCGGTGCACTGGCGTCGTGCCCGGAGTGTCCCCCGCCTCACGCCCTGAGACTGCCGGGATAGGCGCCGGCTCCCCCGCGACCTGCGTTTGCGGATTAAGCGGTTTAGAAGATGAATGAATGTTCTCTTTCATACTTTTCTGTGAAAGAACTCCATTACCCACAATCCCTCTCCAGAGGCAGCAGGACACAGTCTGTATACAGTAGATGGACTCCTACAAGTGGACACACACACACATACATACATAAACACACACACACACACACACACCGTTAGTCCAGGATAAACCTTGTCTGACTTCCTGTTACACACATCAGACGAGGAGCAGAACTGAGTGAGAGGCCATTTCTGTGGCAACAAAGTGTAGGCGGGGCAATAAACACAGATGTAGTGTGTGATTTCTGTTAGCAAAGCATTGCTAACTGGAGGCAGCAGGAAGTAACTGAACCATCGACCAATAGAAATTTCTGAAAGACGATTACATGAAGTCGAATCCAGTCATCTGATTGGATGGAAGTGAGGACGAGAACGAGACGAGGAAGAGACGAGAAAGAGACCAGGGAGAGTCCATCAGGTCTTTAACAGACTTGTTCAAGTTGGTTGGAGGAAGTGACCTTAAAGCCATTGTGTCAACTTCCTGTCGAGGTCAAAGGTGAGAGAAGAGGAAACAAAGAGAACAACTGGACAGAGAGACGAGAGCCAGAAGTCAGAGGTTGTTCCAACACGAGCACAGCTGATTGGTTCACCAGATCAGGACACTTCCTGTTTGGTAAACATGGAAAGTCAGATCAGAACCCTCAGCTCAACACACGCGCACACACACACACACACACACACACACACACACACACACACACACACACACACACACTGGGCCTGGGTCTGGACATTTGATGTAATCCGGTCTCAAACCCCCCAGGCCTGGAAGAGGCGCTGGTTCGTGCTCCGGAGCGGTCGGCTGAGTGGGGAGCCGGACGTCCTGCAGTACTACAAGTCCCAGCATGCACGGCGGCCCATCAGGACAATCAATCTCGACTTGTGTCAGCAGGTGAGGCTGGAACCCAGGTCAGAAGACTGGGTTCTGATACTGCTGTTAGCATCTGATGCTAACATCCTCCTCCTCCTCTCCTACTCCTCCTCTTCCCCCTACTCCTCCTTTTACTCTTCCTCTTCCTACTCCTCCTCCTCTCCTCCTCCTCTGCCCCCCTCCCTCCAGGTGGATGCTGGTCTCTCCTTCCCCCAGCAGGAGGCGGGGAGCAGCTTTGTGTTTGACCTGCAGACAGCGGGCAGGACTTGGTACCTGGTGTGCGACTCGGAGGAGGACCTGAGCCGCTGGGTGTCGTCCATCGTCCTCCTGTGTGGCTTCAACCCTACACCTGGAGGGGGTTGTGGAGGTGGGCGGGGCCACCTTGTCCTTCATCCTTCTTCTAGTTCTGCTTCCTGTTTGAGATGCTGAGTCTTTCTTCTCAGTTCCGGACACGCCTGCCACCACCCTCACGGCAATGACATCATCTGCTGCTATTGCTCTGGCTACAGCGTCGGCCCCGCCTCCCTGCGGTCCAGCGCAGCAGGGGCAAAGTGAGGAAGACTACCTGTGGTCTCAGAGTCACGGCAGGTAAACACAGAGAAGGATGAAAGCTCCAACAGCTGGAGTCCTGACTCCTCCTCCGGATTCTGACTCCTCCTCCTGACTCCTCCCCCCGACTCCTCCTCCTCTTCTCCTGTGGTGTCTCCTCCTCCAGAACTCCTCTGGGTCCTGAGACAGACTTGGACAACCCCCCCTTCTACGTGGCATCCTCCTCCTCCTCCTCTTCCTCCTCACCTTGCCTACACCAGTCTCTGTACGCTGCCATGACATCTGACCCCCCGAAGCAAGGTAGACCTCACTGTCCCCCCTCTCCTCACCCCAGGAAACACTCCCTGGAACTCCTCCTGGCTCCGGTGCAGGTTCCCCTGGGGGGTGAGTCCTGCACCCCCAGTGGTTACCAGGTGCCCCGCCCAGCATCCACCTCTCACCCACGACCACCCCGCAGTCCATCCTCTGCCCCCAGTGAGGGGGGCAGAGGATGGACTCCTTCCCCACAACCCCAAAAGCCCCTACCCACTGTTCAGGGAGACTGCTCAGCTTGGAGGTCAGAAGGAGGAGCCTCGAGTAGAGGTAAGATCTTAAGCCAAGTCCAAGTCCAAGCCCGACCCGGCCCGAAATTCAGGCCGAGTCGGGCTCAAAATGTCAATAATTACATTTGGGTCGAGTCGGACTCGGGGTTATCTTTTGCTAACTTTTTTTAATAAATATATATTTATATATTATGCATCTCAAATGATCTGTGGATATTAAAACTAAGGAATACCTTAAAAAAATAAGTAATTTAGGTAAAACAGCGAAGGCGCTGTATAGTAATTTTGGGTTTGTTTCGGGCTTGGGCCTGCAAATCAAATTAATTGATTGGGTTCGGGCCGGGTTGGGCTTTAATAGCCGTGGACCTGGGTTGGTTCGGGCTTTTTTAGGCCTGATCTTACCTCTAGCCTCGAGTCACACCAGCCCCGCCCCCACAGGTGAGAAAGAGAGTCTACTGCTATAACTAGTAATTCAACTAGTACGTACGACTGCTAGTTCAACTAGTACAACTGCTAGTCCAACCAGTACAACTGCTAGTTGAACTAGCTAGTTTTGGTAAATTGGATCAAATATTAGTATAAACAATCCTTCTGGTATCTTGGTGTGTTTTTATTTGGTGGTTTTATTAACAGGAGATTAGTTTTGGATTAGTTTGGGATTAGTTTGGGATTAGCTGGATAAGGCCTCATGACAAGAACAACACCCTGTTACTTTCACTGGTGGCTCCTCCTCCTCTATATATAAATGTATGAATAAAGGTGAAGAAACAAGAGCCCCTATTGATGCTAGCCTGTTAGCAATATGATAAGCATTAGCCAGAATTAACTTGATTTTATGATGGGGACAACATGTGGTTTGACAGATGTAAATTCAGGCTAGCTAGCGTCTGTGTTTCCTGGACGCGGTCCTGAAGCCGGTTCTTCAGACTGGATCAGAGCGTTCCCGATGGATTATCCTAGAACAAAGATTGTTTGTTGACATTCTGGAATTAGTTCATTTAGTGAACTTTGGAGGAAGGAAGGACCGTCGGCCATCACATTGAGGTGAGGGGTGATCGGGAACGTGGGACAGGTGAGGACGGTGACAGGTTCTCACACCGCCCTCAGTATCTGCCACGTGAATTCCAGCATTGACAAACTTACTGACGTTATTTGCAGAAGGATATCCTGTGGTGAGGATATGGTGATCCTTGTATAAACTCTGAACGGTATATACCCTCACAACAAGCCATGGATATCCATAAACATCTTGAGTCAGCAAGAAACCTGCTAGGCTATCATTGACTTCTCGTCAGCCTTTAACTCCATCCTCCAATGCAAGTTGAAAAACTAATTTAACAACTTTGGTTTAGATTCAGGTTTCACTGGTTGGGTGCTTGATTTTCTTACAGATGGAACCCAAAAGGTAAATGGGAAGTTATCTGGAGAATTAACATCATCCACAGGCTCACCCTAACTTTGTATCTTCTTGTACATCTTGTGTACAAATGACTGCAGAAACCAACATGCTGACAGATACATTATTACATCACGCTTCAAAGCGGTGATTTACTGTAATTGTCAGCGTTTCTGTGTGTTCGTCCTTTCTTCTGTCTGTTAGTCCATCAAATATCTTTGCGACCGTTGCAGATAGAAAGAAGAAACAAAAAGCACATTACTCAGGCGGCAAAGGGGATGAAAATGAGATGATGACCTTGACTTTGAGAAAACTAGGTCAAGGTCAAATTTTAACTTTTGTACAGTACACTCAGGAACTGGAATAGATAGAAAGACGAGGGAGAAGGCCAGTGTGAGCAAGACTGTAGATCAAAGCTGGTGCTTTGATCTATGATAGTGGGTCACAGCACTAGCTTTGATCTTTGACCTATGCAAGTAGGTCAGGGAAAAATTTTGAACTCAGGTGTTTCGCGGGATGTTGCAGTCTCTGACTGCATTGGTTCTCGTTTCCTTTGCTGTCATCTGTTGCTATGGTAACCTTGGTGTTAGGTGGAGGAATCCCCTTAACAGCGTTGTGAGGGGGGCTGGCAAGATGGTGGTGGTGCAACTGAGATGTGTGACTGATATATATAATGAGCAGGTGATCAAGAAGTCAACATCAATTATAGCAGACAGCTGCCAGCCCCCCCCCCCCTCCCCCTCCGCCCCCCCCCCCCCAGATTAGTAGGTCGACAGGTGAACTGGGTGAAATTAGTGGGGCGACAGGTGAACCAGATGAAAATAGAGAGGCAGGAAACCAGACTGGTAGTTGGGGCCCATGCAGCTACTGAAGCTGTTGCCACTGACGACCGTGCATCTGAATGGTCTCCTGCTCTTGCTCCAACGAAGATATCACGGATGCCAAGCGGGTCGCGTTGAAAGGGCTAGACTAACGGCTAGAGCCGCTAACCGGAGGCGAGTCAAGCCCTCCATCCCCTCCGTCATCATGGGGAACACGAACTCGCTACCGAACAAGTTGGACGAACTGACGGCGCTGTGCAGGACTGAACAGCGCTACCGGGAGACCAGCTTGTTTGTGTTCTCTGAGATGTTGCTAACTGGTGACGTGCCAGATGCTAAAGTCGGACTAAACGGCTTCTCCTCCGTACGAGCAGACCGGGACACGAACACCACTGGTGATAAGAAAGGAGGTGGATTAATCATCTATACCAACGATAGATGGTGCCATCCGGGACATGTGACGGTGAAATCAACACTGTGTAACCGCGATCTGGAGCCAGCAGCTGTTAGCATCAGACCCTACTACCTGGCGCGTGAATTCTCACACGTTATTGTCCTCGCCGTCTACATCCCTCCACGGGCGGACCCTGAGACGGCACGAGAGACCATCTGTGGGACCACCTCTGCTCTTCGGACCCGGCACCCGGAAGCGCTCGTCATCATCACCGGTGACTTTAACCACGTCACCTTGGACTCATCTCTCCCCACAATGGTCCAGTGTGTAGACTGTCCCACACGGAAGAACAGAACCATCGATCTGTTCTACACTAATGACCCAGTTTAATTTGTTTCTAATGCTATTATGTTGATCTCCTCCTCCTCCTCCTCTTCCTCTTCTTCATCCTCCTCTACCTCCTCGTCCTCCTCCAGGTGGCAAGTCATTTGGCGTTCACCATTCTGTATCCAACAGAAATAGGATGTTTGAGTTCAGCGAGAGCTTCAGCAGCTACTTTGTGAGTTCAGACCAAACGTCCATCCTGCTCATCTTCATCATCCATCTTCATTTTGTCTTTTTTTATGTTTTTAATTAATTTATTTTACTTAGAATATTTGAGCCATTTTGTCTTTTATCTATAATGTCTTATTTATTCGTCTGTACAGCACTTTGGTCGACTGTGGTTGTTTGAAAAGTGCTTAACAAATAAAGTTGGATTGGATTGGATTGGATTGTCTCTGTCAGTTTAATAAAGGACTGATTCCTCTGGGTGGAGTCTGTTCTGATGAAGACGTGGATGAGAACTACGTTCCCATGAGCGCCGCCACCACCGAGCCTCCATCGGCACCGCGGTCAGTCGCCACAGAGGGCTGAATGTGTGGATTCTCCTCTTCATCTTCTTCTCCTCTTCCTCCTCTTCTTCCTCCTTTCCTCTTCCTCCTCCTGATAAACGCTGCCTTGAAGGTTTTTTCTTTTTTAGAATCATGAACCAACAGTTTTCTTCTTCTCTCGTTCAGGCCGTCTCCTTCCTCTGACTCCTCCCTCCAGCAGCCCAAATATGTCCCCATGACTCCTGTCACCTCTCGTCTCCCCAGCGACCCCACCCCTACCACAGCTGACCTCACATCCCCGGGCAGGCCGGTCCCCCAACCAGCCCACACGGGTTTTCGGAACACCCCTGTGAGTCTGGCCACACCTAAAACCCCACTGGTCCGGGGGGATTTCATGACGACTGAGGCCACGCGCCCCCCAGTCCACCGCAACCTGAAGCCACGAAACACAGGTGAGCAACTCACCTGAGCCTCACCTGATCCTCACCTGAACCTCACCTGAACACCCCATCTGTCCATCCTTCCCAGTGACACCAATCCCTCTGGAGGACTGGCAGGAAGTCCCGCCTCCTGTCCGCTCACCTGTGACTCGAACCTTCACCCGACAGTAAGTTTGGGTGTAAACATGAGATGATGGTTCTGGTCATCCTGGCCAACAACTAAAATGTGTGTGTGTGTCCATCAGGCCATCAAGTTGTGGGTCTATCCAGGTAACCAGTGATCACAGCTCCTCCCCCTCTTCTGACTCTGACGACCCTGATGAGGGTTACATCGCCATGACGACCTCCAATCTCAGCTTCAGCACCAGGGAGGAGGTACGAGACTCCGCCCACTACACCTTCACCCCTCTCTTTTTCCACCCTTCATTCATGTGTGTGTGTGTGTATGTGCTTGTGTGTGTGTTTGTGTTTGTGTGTCATCAGTCTCTGAGGCTCACGCTGCACCGGGCGTCAGAGTGCGGAGCCAGAAGCAGCCCGTTGCTACGACGATCCAGGACTGATAAACAGGTGGAATACCTGGACTTGGACCTCCACGCTGGGCGATTGACATCCAGACAAGTAACACGCCTCTTTCTCTGTCTGCTTTTTTCTGTCTCTCTCTGTCTGTCTGTCTCTGCTGACCACACCTCTTGAACGCCATTGTCTTACAGTCACGGCCTTTGGCGGACGAGGGAGGCGGCAGCGACGAGATGGGCGGGGCAGCAGAGGAGCGTGCAGGAGGCGGGCGTTCACATGTGGACTACGTGGTGGTGGACCCTGAGAGGACCAGAGCTCTGAGGAACACCATAGAAGCATGGCATGATGGGAGGACGTCCAGAGAAGGACAAACACTAGACTGAGGTCGTTAGCATCAACAAACAACAGCACAGCATTAGCATTAGGGTTAGCATCACCAAACAATGAAACCTTGATTTCTGACGATGATCCACATATCAGCTAGCATGAGAAATATTGTGTTGCCAATACTGCATGGTATAGTATTTAAACACACAAGGCTGTTAGCATGTAGCTGTTACCATGTAGCCAGCAGCATGTAGCTGTTAGCTCGCTAGGTCCATACAAGACTTCATTATGGGTTTGACGCAGATTTGTGATGCTGTTTTTAAACATTTCTCTACTGCACAACATAACAACGCAACACAATAACAACAGCACAACAACACAACATAACAACATAATATCACACTAACACAACAACAGATTAACAACATTTACAACACAACCACACAACATAATAACATAACAACAGCGACAACAACATAACACAAAATTAATGGAGGTAAATAAGCGGCATCAAACTTAGCATCAGTTAGCCTCTTCTCTTTTTGTTGAAGACAATAACAATGGACTGAGATTCCAATCAGATGCTCCCCTGATCAGTCTAGCTGATTGATTGGTCATCTGATTGATCAGCTGATTGATCAATTATTCTGTCAGGGTATTCTGATGGTTCGACAGCCAATAAATGATCATTATTACTAGTAAACAATATTAGAGGTGATAGACAGGTCAATTGATTTGAAATGAAATAATGCCGTCGTCATCGGAAACTGAGGATGAGTTCCCTGTGAACAATATAGTTTTCACGTGATGTCTGAGGAGAATGAGAGTTTTGACATCTAGCGACTCATCCCAGGTGTCTTCATCTGAATCACATTCTGACAGAGATATCCAACTGGTTATAATGTCTCGCTTTGGTTTACTGTGTGTTTTGAAAAGTTAATCGCGCTACCGATGCTAAAGTGCTAGCCCGTCAATGGGATTTTCCATATTATGTTAGCATTGAGCTAGCCGCCATTCGTTACTGTTGGACTGTGTGGAATGAATAGCAACTCTAGTTTATATTAATATGTCTTGTATTTACGAATGTATAAGGATCAGGGCCTGTTTTTGCATGTTTTATTTCAGTGTCACAGATCTTCTCAGTAAAATGACCTGTCTATCACTTTTGATGTTTACTTTTTCATAATCGCGCAATAATCTCGTCATAAAAACATTTATATAATACCTCCAGTAGGTCCAGAAATGAATTAATTATCCACTAAACCTTGGGAATTCAGAATATACTGTATACTATAGGTTGTCGGTAAATGATCTTACTTTCAAATCTCTTTGGAAATCATCCGAGGTAAAGTGCTCATGGCAGATCCTGGGATAGTTGGTCATATTGACCCGGTTTATCCGTGCTCCCCATCTCCTTACTGGCTTCCCAGAAGGTATTCTGAAGAAGGCTAGGTCCTTTTCTTTGTGTTTTCTTGATGTTCTGTTGACACAACCATTCACCGCGCAGGTAACCATGATATTCATAGAGTTAATTGCGTCGTAGAATGCTTTGTCTTCTATGGCTGCCAAGCTAAGTTGGTCACCAATGACATTTGACGCCCACTTGGCCACTGAATGAGGAAAGCTGCTGTGGCGCAGATTTTAAGCTTTTCAGACCAAAGGGATGATGCGACACATATAAAATTTATTTTTTCTTCTATTTTTTATAATGATGAATAAAGTACATGTCACTTAAAATTAACTTTACTGTCCCAGTAAGCTAACAGATCAATTTAACAGATCAAGCTAACAGGTCGATTTATATTTGCCTGCTGTTAAAATAGAAGATTTATCACATTTATTTTCTTGCATTTCTGAAAATAGTTTCCGGATCAACAGTTTCTTTGTTTTAGTGAAGCAGAAAAAGTTTTTATTTCAGGACACAATGAAAAGTGACTTTAAACTCTAATAATTGAAAGAAAATCACAGCAGTGGAAGCTCTTTTATTTACATCAAACATTTTTTTACAAAATCAATCTACAATCCAGTGTGAAACGAAATAACACTGAGCCCAAATTTGCAGACAAAATTTCAAAACAGATAAAAAATAAAACATTCCTTTATTAGTCCCTCAGCGGGGGAAATTCCCTCATGAATCTATAAAACAAACAACTGAAATACGAAATGAATGAAATGTAAAGTCAGACAAACACATTTTAGTTCCATCTGAGGAAAACAGTTTGGTAGGAGCTAGTTCTTAGCCACTAACAGACAGGAAGTGAAGCATCGCATCCAGGGGCATGGCCAATGGTTATCAATAAAGGTGCTGAGGAGACGATGAAGAGAAGGAGGAGGGGGCCTCGGTGGGTTGGAGGAGCTGGCGGCACCACGTCGGGTCATTGAGGCTGATCTCAACAAATGGGTCACCCGAGCAGACCGCTGCAAATCGACCAATCAGAGCACAGATGTCCCAATCAGCATTCTGTCATGTTGGACTCTTTAGCCTAGCTTAGCACTGAAGTGGAACCAGCTAGCCTAGCTACTCACACAGGTTATTGTTGTTTTCATTCAGATGCTCCGCCCCACTCAGCTGGGGGGACGTCTCACATGCTGGGTCGGGGTAGGACTTACTGGTGGCACTCGTCTCCATCCCGTTTGGGGTTGGCTGCTCTTCTGCACCTGGAGAGAAAGGCGGAGTCACAGAGAAGGTGTGCCGAATGTTGGGGAGTGAGACACTGCTGTTTTTTTGTTTGTTTGTTAGCAGGTTTACATAAATCAAACCCACTCAAGGACGACGGACAGGAAGGATGGGCGTCGTCATGATAAAGGGGCGGGTGATGGATGATTTCCTGTTTGAATGCTGCTGAAGTGATTTCTGCAACACTGAACTGGGACAAGCTCCGCCCCCCTGACTCCATGATCCCACCCTGGTCTTGTGGATGTGTTGTGGTACCATTCTCTCCATCGAAGTCCCACCCCTGTGGCTCTGTGCTCATGCCATTGGTTAAAGGAGGATGGGCCAGGTAGTCTGGTGACAGTTGATCTGATGGCCAAAAGAAACACATGTGTTGTGTTAGCATCGTGTTAGCACCATGTTAGCGCCATGCTAGTGTGTGCTAGCACCGTCCTACATGTCACAGCTGTGGACATGTGACTAAGAACCCACCGAGGTCATCAAGGTAGATAGACTCAAAGGTTCCATCTGGTTTCCCAGAACGGTCCACGGGAGTCGGACGCTGAAGGTCAAAGGAGTACGTCTGTGGGAAGAGGAAGACTTGTCAGGTGACCATTAACCATTAACGCTAACACTAAGGCTGTCAGTTACCCTGGATGCTCTCCGGAGAAGGGAGAGGATGAGGCACAGGCCGAAGATCACCAGCATGATCAATGCGAGGAACACATAACCTGTAGAGAGCAATCAGCTGATTGGTCACATGATCACATCCCCTTGTCAGAAAGTTGCTAATCATGTTAGCGTTAACATGTTTACCCCAGGGCGACGCCTTCTGACCGTCAAGTTCTGAAACAGACAATCAGACATCAGTTGTGATCCAACAGTTCATCCAGGTCACGACCTTTTGACCTTGGGTATACCTGCTTTTGAGGTGCTGCCTGTTGCTTTAGAAACAGCTGCTTGACTCGTGGCGGGCGAGGCGCTGCTGATGACGTCATCTGATGTCTCATTTTGAGTCTGTGAACGACGTCAGAGCGAGTTCACCGATTTGCAGACATTCATTCATTTATTTTCTCAACCCGCTTTGTCCGCTTGCACAGGTCGCGGGGAGCTGGAGCGTATCCCAGCTTGTTTAAGGGCGTAGGGCGGGGAAACTCACCGTGGAGCTACACACAGACACACACACACACACACACACACACACACTCATTCCTATGGTCAATCTGGGATCACCCAATTAACCTGAAGTGCTTGTTTTTGGATGTGGGAGGAAGCTGGAGAACCTGGAGGCAACCCACTCAGACACGGGGAGAACATGCAAATTCCACACAGAGCGGGGCTCAAACCCAAAACCGCCTTGTTGTGCGGCGACAGCGCTATCCACTGCGCCACCGTGCCGCATCACGAGGTTTACATATTTGATCATCATCACATTTATCCCGCTTCCCCAGTCTGTGACACATAGCATGACATCATCAGCATCCAGAGGAACGTTTATGTCAACGAGAAGCACGTTTGAAGAGGATTTCCATTTCCTTCCATCCGCTTCAAGTTATCTGCTAACTGCTGCTAACCACCATTTGTCGTGTGGTGGTGGGGGCTTTCCATATACTATTATTCAGACTCTTCAGAAGCAGAACATGGACGCTTTTTAAACTGCTGCTAACCACTGCTAACCATTGCTAACCACTGCTAACTGCTGAAAACTGCTGCTAACAACTGTTAACTACTGCTAACTGCTGTTAGCTGCTGCTAACCACTGCTAACTGCTGTTTACGGTCTTACTGCGAAGGTAAATTTATTTTGTGGGTTTTGGAGGCAGAGTTCCATCCTTCAGTAATGATAATAAAACAGCGGCTATAAAGTTCAAGGTTTTAGCTCTGCCACCTCACACAGCACTGTTAGCTGGTTACGAGCTAACGGTGGCAGCCGTTACCGTGGAGACTTGCAACGACCCGGTCTGTGTTGCTGGTGTCAGTGTCTGAGGTGGGGGGGTCAGCGTGGGGGTAGGGGCCTCAGGTTGCCCTGGTCGGGGAGTCAGCGTGGGGGGAGGGGCCTCAGATTGCCCTTCAGTTGTTGAGGTTTGGGTCCAGTCTGTTGGACAGGAAGGACAGGATGTGAATGGTGGTCCCTAGTAACAGAAACTGGATCAGAACCAGAACCTACCTGTCGTGTGATTGAGATAATTCTCTGCTGCAGCAGCCTGGTCAGGATGTCCTCTGACTGATGGAGGGACCACAGCCAGAACTAAAATGGAGAGACACATTCATCTTCTAACCCGCTTAATCCGCAAACGCAGGTCGCGGGGGAGCCGGCGCCTATCCCCGCAGTCTCAGGGCGTGAGGCGGGGGACACTCCGGGCACGACGCCAGTGCACCGCGGAGCCACATAGAAACAAACAATCATTCACACACACACTCACTCCTACGGTCAATTTGGGACCAGCCAATCAACCTGAAGCGCATGCTTTTGGAGGTGGGAGGAAGCCGGAGAACCCAGAGAGAACCCACGCAGACACGGGGAGAGCACGAGAACTCCGCACAGAGCCGTGTTGTGAGGCGGCAGTGCTACCCACTGCGCCACCGTGCTGCCCTGGAGAGACACAATTTTTTATATATTTTATATACATTTTATAAATATGCTACCTCCAGGAGACAGAGCTGGAGGTAGCAGAGATGAAGATGCTGAGGTTCTCTCTGGGAGTGACCAGGAAGGATAGGATCAGGAATGACTAAATCAGAGGAACAGCACATTTTAGAGGTTTTGGAGATTCAGTCAGAGAGGACAGTCTGAGATGGAGAGATAGTGAATATATTGGTAGAAGGACGTTGAGTTTTGAACTGCCAGACAGGAGGCCTAGAGGAAGTCCAAAGAGGAGGTTTATGGATGTAGTGAAAGAGGATATGAAGGTAGTTGGCGTGAGAGAAGAGGATGCAGACGACAGGGTTACATGGAGGCAACTGATTCGCTGTAGCGACCCCTGAAGGGAAAAGCCAAAAGGAAAAGAAGAAGAAGAAGAAGAAGAAGAAGGTTTATAGTCCACGCTGAATCTCCCGCGAACGCAGCCATTTACTTCTTTTCTCTTTTCGGGACGACACCGATAGCACGAAACTCATACAGACCAAATGGCACAGTGTAATCCGGTGGCGTGTTTCAAGCTCGTCTTGGTGGGAGATGGAGGCACTGGTAAAACGACTTTTGTTAAAAGGCACATCACGGGAGAGTTTGAGAAGAAATATGTCGCCACCCTGGGGGTAGAAGTACACCCGCTGAGTTTCCACACCAACAGAGGACCTATCAAGTTCAATGTTTGGGACACCGCTGGTCAGGAGAAGTTTGGGGGCCTGAGAGATGGCTACTACATTCAAGCTCAGTGTGCTGTCATCATGTTTGATGTCACCTCTCGAGTCACTTACAAGAATGTACCCAACTGGCATCGTGACTTGGTTCGTGTCTGTGAGAACATTCCCATCGTCCTATGTGGCAACAAGGTTGATATTAAAGACCGGAAAGTCAAAGCTAAGAGCATTGTTTTTCACCGCAAGAAGAACCTGCAGTACTATGACATTTCTGCCAAGAGTAACTACAACTTTGAGAAACCTTTCCTGTGGCTAGCAAGAAAGTTGATTGGTGACCCTAACCTGGAGTTTGTGGAAATGCCTGCTCTCGCTCCACCAGAGGTCCTTCTTGACCCGTCCCTTGTTGCGAAGTATGAACAAGAGCTTACTATTGCATCACAAACGGCACTCCCAGACGAAGAAGATGATCTCTAACCTGTTTGTTCCCCGAAGACCCCGACTGTGGACAGGAAGTTGTTTTGCGCCCCTTACTGTAATATCCCCTCAGATTTTTCTTTTTGTTTTAAAATTTAAAAACTTTGTGAAAAAGTTGTGGTTCTAATGTCACTGTTAAAAACACACCCACCCTAGTGTTGCTGTCGGCATGGTAACATGCTAATTTTCATCATTGAGCACTCTCCACTGCACTTACCCAGCCCACATAATGCTGTTGTATGGTGTATTGGACACACTAAGGGGAATAAAAATTTGAATAAAAACGTTCTCAGAATAAAAAAAATAAAAAATAAAAAAAAGAAGAAGAAAAAGAAGAAGAAGAAGAAGAAGAGCAGGAACCTGTGGAAATTCCACAGAAAGAAAAAAAATATCAGACTTCATTTTCTTTTTTTCTTCGCCGTCACAAGAAAACAAACTGCTGTTTCCGACACGCCGTGTGCACACACACACACACACACACACACACACACACACACACACACACACACACACACACACACACACACACACACACACACACACACTCATGTAATATACAGTATAATAAGTACTGGGCAACCTAAAAAATTTGCAAGTTCACCCATTTAAAAAGATAAGAGAGGTTTGTAATTTTCATCATGAGTTCACATCAAGATGATGAAAATTACAAATCAAATGGGTGAACTTGCAAATTTTTAGGTGGCCCAATACTTGTTGGCCGCACTGTATACCGTACATACATGCACACGCACACGCACACACACACACACACACACATACACACACACACACACACACACACACACACACACACGTATACGTATATATGCACATATATGTATATATTTTCACACAAAGAAAAGTTGAATCATTTTGCAAAACAAGGAAGTGAAGTAAACATATTTTAATTTTATAACTTCAACCTAATAGATCCTATAAATCAATAATGAATTCAATATATTTTCAAGTGGTTCAGGTTCAGCTTCAGGTTCTGCATAAAGAGGAGTTCAGCTTTTCTGTTTGGATTTCATAAGTTGAAGTTTGAACTGACCGAGGAAGAAGAGACGACTGCAGACCTTCATCACAACGACCAGGAACGAATCAGAAGACTCTACAATGACAAGCTGGTTCCTCCAGAGAACCCTGTTCTTCTCTTCCTCTCTCTGCTCACCAACTCTGTTCTCTCTCTCTCTCTCTCTCTCTCTCTCTCTCTCTCTCTCTCTCTCTCTCTCTCTGTCTCTCTCATCCTGTTTTTTCTTTTTCACTTTTTGTGTCTCCCGAACACTCGCTGGCCATCCAGATGCAGACCGGACCAGGTCCTGGTTCTTGTAGTCCAGGAACTGTTTGGTTCTGTTCTGAAACCCAGAGCTTGACCACATCAGGACCAGAACCAGGAATAGTGTCTGGGGGAGGCTGCACCCCCAACCCCCCACCAGACCTGTCAGTACCAGACAGGAAGTGAGTCATCAACCGCAGCGCTAGCTGCATAGCAACACAGGATGCTAGCTCCACCGCAGGACCAGCTGGGTGTGAAACAAGCCGCTCAGAGCATCTCCATGACAACGTCAGCGTTCAGTGTAGGTGTCAGCAGAAGGAACGGCATGCTGATGGAACCCGCAAAGTTCCATGTTAGCAATTGTTTCCTGATTGATTATTGATCAGCAGTGGTTTTCCTCCGGATAAATTGATTGCTGATCAACAATGGTTTTCCTCCACGTCCCTCACCACGTCCACTGACTTGATTTGAATGCTTTAAATGAACGTGTTGTGGTGGTGACCAACCAGCAGGAGGCAGCAGTAGGACTACCGAACGCCTGACCTTCTCAGTAAGTCAGTCCATCCCATAATGCTTGTGTGTGGAACTGGTCACATGACAACCAAAAGACAACAATGAGAAGATTTAACTTTCAAACTAGATGACGGACTGGTGGCGACCTGGATCAAAGGTCACACCTGATCCACACGCCCCTCTCTTGACCTGTCATCAAAGTTCTTCATATAGAATTCAAACGCAACAAACAAAAACAAACAAACAACAGGAGGAGAAGCTGCGTCGCATTTGATTAGTATCCCCTTCCTGAATTGGAGGAGCTTGAATTAAAAATGGCTGCTACAGAGCTCAAACTGGTTTTATGTCAACAAGATGTGCAAATCACAACAAATCAATACAAATAACAACAAAACCAAAAAATAAAGAATCTCAAATTTAAAATTATCAACACAGAAATTAGATGGGAAAATCCAAACGCTGGAGCAGGAAAATAATTCATGCTCTTCCCATCCCACCAGTATCACTCCTCACCTAACCATCGGTTGGGGTCCTGCTGCCTTTCTTCCTCCATGCCATCATACAGTCATCCATGTAGCTGTAATTGTGCCATGAATTAACCAACTACATGATGGAGAACATGTATTGAAGGCAACAACCCAGAAGTTGGTGAACAAAGCCTGACTTTCCCGTCCCAATTCAGCGCCTGCGTCAAATCTTGTAACTATGACCATAAAGACAATGACTCTATCTGGCCTATCTCCACTCTCCTTCTCTGTCTCTTACCCTGCCCTTATCTTCATTTTATTTCTTTTCCACCCAACCAGTCAAGGCGGATGGCCGCCTAAAAGAGTCTGGGTCCTGCCCAGAGTTTCTTCCTCAAGGAGGGAGTTTTTCCCCATCACTGCCGCTTATGCTTGCTCTGGAGGGTCCAGTTGCATTATTCCTGTCTGTTAAAGGGCTTTGAAATGTCTTTTGCCATGATTAAGCGCTATATAAATAAAACTTGATTGAGTCATTCATGTTTGTGTCTCTGTAGCCCCGCCCCTCACCCCTTCACCCCCATGCCTCCATCACTCCTCGTCACTCCTCGTCACTCCTTGTTGCTCCATGTCACTTGTCATCACTCCCGTCATTTCTCGTCCCTTCTGACACTCCCGTCACCTCCCATCACTCCCATAAGTCCCTGTCACCCCCGTCACCCAATCACTCCCGCACCCCCTCAGGCTGTGATGCTGTGCTCCTGGGCGACGGCGGCCAGCTCCTTCAGGAACTCTGCGTACAGAATGATGGCGAACACGCGGCTCTTGTCCTGAGAAGGGATTGGAGGGCAGGGTGGCAGGATGCCAGGAGGAGGTGGAGCCAGAGTCTTCCTCAAAGAACCGTTGGGGAGTGACAGGTCCAGGATGATGTCACCATCCTGAGGCTGGAGGAACTCTGAGGCCAAAGAGGAAACGTTAGGCTTCAAACACGATAACTTAGCATCCCACAACTTCTGAGCGTGTGTAGAAGTTCTAGACAAGACCCAGAACCAGAATAAGAACCTATTGGACATTATTCTCTCAGCAGCAACACAATGACGTCAAGTAAAGAAAAATAAATCCATTCAGCGTAAGAAACTCCTTCCTGTTTTAGCGAATAACCAGCACGTTAAAAGTGCCTTTCTGGCTAACATTTGCTAACTTTAGCTGCGACAGCGATATCACTTAACAATGTCTACACCAATCAGCTATTCAGTCATGCGATGATGTCATAAAGATGTTGATGTCTCGCTAAAAGAGGGTTCAGCTTCACTCAGCATTGCTAACGGTAGCTACACTGCTTGACTACTCTTTGAGGTCCATCGGGTGTCCTCAGGTGGGGCATGTCCCTACATTTAAAGACTTGTTTTTAACTTCCTGTCCAGAAGAAGGTTCTATTCAAAAGCTTTCTGTTACCTCTGAACTTCCTCTCTTGGTCTTTCGCCAACAGGAACTTCCAGGCCTGAATCACCAGGGCAGGGTAGTCCGGCCTTGCCGCCATGTAGTCCTCTATCTGAGCCCCCACCGCCGACAGCACCTACAGGACGACATGGGATTCCAAGTGATGTGGCAGACAGGAAGTAGTAACGTGAGGCACAGGTGATGCCTTTACCTGGTGCAGCGTTCGAATGTTAGGGGGGTGGTCAGAGTCTGGGCTGAGCAGGAATGACCTCAGCAGAGGTTGAGGGTACGACGTCAGCTGAGCCAGGATGCCCGTCACCAGCAGGTTCACGGCGATGGGGTTCTCTAGAAGGTTCTCCAGGCGGGACAGCAGGACGCTGATGAAAGGACCTGAGGCATCATTGGAAATTACACATCTAAGATCAACGGTGACCTGACGCATTCTTGTTTGTGTCTATTGAGCTGACATGGTAACATTAGCTAGCTGTCGTGCTGGATGCAGACCAGTAAACATTAGCTCGCAGTCACGCTGGTTGCAAACCAGCTAACGTTAGCTAGCTGTCGCGCTGGCTGCAGACCAGCTAAAGACAGAACCTTCAGGACGTTTTTTGCTCCATGAAGCATCTTTACCCACAAACACACACCTGTAAATGGAACTCCGCCCCTCTTCCTCTGCACCTTCTCCTCCTCTTCCATCACCTCAACCTCCTCTTCTTCCTCTTCCTCTTCTTCATCTCTATCGTTACTGGAGCAGCTGAAAAAAGTTTCCTCGCCAAGTCCTTCCTCCTGTTCCATCTTCTTCCTCAGCACTCTGACACGCTTCCTGAATGTGCTGATGTCATCGATGATGTCATCACAGTCTGGCTCCACACCTAAAGAGAGCATGAGCTCGCTATATCGGGACAGGAAGTCATCGTTAATTGTGACGATGTTATTGGGAGACTGCAGTGGGTCATGTGACACAGCATCAGAGAGGCCATTGGGCAGCTGAGTCTCAGGTGGGCGGTCCCTCATTGTGGACTTTTGCTTGAACATCTTCACGTCTACAACTGTGTCCTCACATTCGTCCGTCATCTTCTTCTCATCTTCGTCCTCTTCCTTTCCCCACATCTCTTCGTCTTCACTCCATCCTCTCTCCTCTTTCCCGCCATCCTGAGTCCTCCTACTTGTAAAAATGATGTCATTAATTGCCTCCATGACAGTCCTTCCTGTTTTCACCAGTTGGCCGCTGGACATGTCAAAGCCTCTTTGTCGGTTTGCCGCTGTAACTCGCTCCAACATGGCCGCTTTCGTGTCCTCCTGAGCAACCAGATTGTACACCATGACGTCATCCTGAAACTCTGCCTCCTCGATGTACGAACCGTGCACCATTCTGGTGGCGGTTCTTCGCATCTCTTGGATGTGCCAAGGAGGAGCAGGTGTAGAGGTGCGCCTGTCTAATTCCGTGCCCATGCTAACATTTGCTAGGGCCTTGTCTATCATCCCCGACAATGAAGGGTCATCATCTGCAAAGAAGTCATCCCACTCTAGCTCCAGGGCGGAGCTGGCTCTTCCCGTTTGGTTGCCCATGGTGACAGTGTCTGAGGAAGACAAGTCAGGGGACAGGGCCACAGAGGAAGGGGCAACCAACAAGGAGCACATTGACTCCCTTTTGCTTTGCGGTACCAGTTCTTCCTCATCCTCTAGGTTGTGACCTGGCGTGTTGGATCGGTATCCTTTAGGGGAAGGGTTAACCCCGTCGTATGGCGCTGACCAGAACTGACAGGCCCTATGGGAAAGCAAGTGCCATCAGAACTGGACTGTGTTAAAATTCTACGAGAAGGTAACCCTGGCCCTGCCTGAGCCGGGTTCAGTTCATATAGACCCCCCATCTCTTGTCTAGGGAGGTCAGGCAACCCGACCAGTGAAACCAACACTATTGGTGTGTAGGGAACCGCCTTACCTAAAAACCCACCATCCATACCCTGACTGGTCCAGTGGTCCAGTAGAGACTCACCTTTGTGAAGTGGAGATGGCCATGCTGGCGTCCCACAGGTAATGGAGGTAGTTCACATCCATCAGGAAGTCAGAACCCCGACAGTATCCAACGCTGTCCCAGAGTTCTGATGGAAAAGTCCAGTCAGGACCGCTATATGTTAAACCGTCGGGTCTTAGTGTGTTGGGTATACCAACCTGCTCCTTTGGGCCAATGGATGTGCTCTGGGTTGATGATGCCAAGGTTTCCGGGACACCAGGAGGGCATGAGAACCAGGAAGGAGGATGCGCTGGAAGAGTAGTAGTCTTTCTGGGATAGGGAGCGGTACTGCCTCCTGCTCAGGTGACTGCAGGGAATCAGGTACCTGAGGCACAGGGACCACCCTCTTATTGGACAACACAACCTAGAGACTGGATCCAGGGTATCGTCAATTTCAGAGGTCGAACCTGTAGCAACTTGAGGACTTTTCATTGTAAAGAATAAAGTCGCTTCAGATTCGGCCTTTGAGGATGCTAGAAAGTTTCAATGTCCTTTCTAGAGAGTCTGCCGAAGGAGATTAATCGCTACGAAGTCTCTTCAGATTCTACTAACTGATATGCTAAGCACTCCTGCCAGCTAAGCACTTATGGACTTACCTGAACACCAGCTGCAACATCACGTCTTCACAGAAGAGACCGATCAGAGTACGGAACAGAGCCAGTGACACCGTCCCGAGCTGAGAGAAACGCAACAGGTCAGCGGTCACCCCCGGCTAAAGGGTAGTCAAACGCTGTTTTGGTCTTACCTGGAAAGGTGTGTTGACCCTGCTGACCAGCGTGTCCAGGATGAGGACGCCGTCGTGGGTGTGCAGCAGGACAAAGGACAGGAAGGTCTGGAGGAGGGCGGGGTCAGAGACAGAGCGCAGGAACAGGTCCAGGTATGCCGTGGTTGTCATCACCTCCTCCACTGTCAACTAGCATAAAGGTGGACATTAGCATGAATCTGTCACCTGAGCCCCCCACTGACGACCAGAGACAGGATAGAGACTGGGGGCAGTACCTTATGCAGGGCTGGAGCCAACACCGGGACCAGGAAGCCGTTATAGATGTAACCCAGCAGCTGGGACCGGATGGAGGGATGAGCAACCTGAAAGAGGTGGGGACAGGCTCAGAGACAACCGTGTGTGGCACTGTTGATGACTGTTTGTGTTTGTCTTTGTTACCTTGGTAACGGCACTGCAGAAGTCCAGTGAGTGCAGGAAGTGGACAAGGGCCGGAACCTGTTGGCAGGAGTGGTATCAACACGACCAACCCAAACTCAGTTTGGCTAACCTGTTATTTGTTGTTGGTGACTGTTTAGTTGCCATGGTTACCTGCTGCCAATCCGACAGGTCCAGACAGTGCCAGTCCTCGCTGTAGACCTGCAGCCTAGTTGGAAGAGAGGAGTAGAGGCCAGACAGACCGGTAGCTAGCACCTGTGGACATGCGCAGATTAGCTCAGCATGTGGACAGGAAGCAAAGGGACAAACATCCCCCTAAACAATAATAACAATAACATCATCAACGGCAGCTGTGTTGTCAACAATCTGGCGACTGTCCAATCAGGTACAGCATCACTAATCCCTGTCTGAAGGAGCCAATCCCTGCTCACCATAAAGATTGAGGTCAGAGCATTACATGGTCTTAAATCTGACAAACACACACACACACACACAGACACTCTCTCTCTCTCTCTCTCTCACACACACACACACACACACACACACACACACACACACACACACACACACACACACACACACACACACACACACACATACACACACAGAGGTTCTGTTCTGAAGGACAGAAATAAGCAAACCATGTTTCCTGGACTGTTTCCTTACTTCACTCTGTGTGTGTGTGTGTGTGTGTGTGTGTGTGTGTGTGTGTGTGTGTGTGTGTGTGTGTGTGTGTGTGTGTGTGTGTGTGTGTGTGAGTGTGTGTGTGTGTGTGTGTGTGTGTGTGTGTGTGTGTGTGTACTTACAGGGCAGAAGTAGGTGTTGTCAGCGATGTGTTGGGCAACTCGAGGTTCTGACGCCGTCAGAGTCATGATGAGCAGCAGAGCATCTCTGGCTTGCTGCCCGACGGAACCCTGTCTGAGAGACCAGAGACCAGCTAGGAGTGTACGTTTACCTGCCAGTGTGTGTACCTGTGTGTATGTGTACCTGTATGCGTGTGTGTGAGTACCTGTGTGTGTACCAATGTTTGTGTGTACCTGTAGGTGTGTACCTGTGTGTAGCAGTTTTTACCTGTGTTGGTGTACCTGAGTATGTGTGTACCTGTGTGTGTACCTATGCGTGTACCTGTGTGTGTGTGTGTGTGTGTACCTGTGTGTGTATGTACCTATGCGTGCACCTGCATGTGTGTACCTGCATGTGTGTACCTGTGTGTGTAGGGGATGAGCAGGGAGAACAATAGGAAATTAGCCGCGCCCTGGTCCTCACTGGTGTGGAAGAACAGTTCCAGGACTGACGGATCTTTCACCAGCGCCTCACAAAGCTGGTTTAACAAGAGGACAAGCTCCGCCTCCACCACCCCGCCGCTGTCTGTGGGAGGCACAGGTGACCAGATGGTTAACGTCTTCCATCAGAGAGAATGTGGCGCTAGACCGTTAACTCGTGGGGCTCACCTGTCGCGGCTCCAGCGCAGGACGCCAGAAGCATCATCAGGGGGCGGAGCACTGGCTTGTGGTGCAGCAGTGGCTGGTGGGCGTGGCCTAGCAGCCGCTGGTACATGCGGAGCTGCTCCAGCTTCATGTCGTCGGTGAACTGCCTCCTCAGGCTCCACAGGAAGAGCCGCTCCATCACGCCGTCCGCCACCACCAGCTCCAGGATGGGCCCCATGGCGCCCCCTAAAGATGCTACGCATGAGGCCCCACACACACCCGGGTAAAACAGCACTATGCTGCGTCTTACCTTGCCCCGCCTCTTCCTCCATCAACAGGAACAGCATGTGTTCCACGTAGTTCTGCACCGCGCTGGCCTCGTCGGCCGGGATGGGACGCGACCCCTTGGCGTGACCTGCCCGGAAGCTCAGCGCACCGACAGAGGTCCGACCCGGCTCATGTTTCTCTAGGATCTTCAGCACCTGCAGAGACAGGAAGAGGAAGAGGAAGATCAATCAATTAATCTATCAATCAATCGATTGATGGATCAACCAAATTACCTGAGCCCAGTGGTTCTTGAATACGATCATACACGTGGCGGGGTCCACCCCCCTCAGTGTGAGAGGCTTCCTCGGGTTGCCCCTGGCAACCATGGAGGCCATCATCCTGACGACGGTCAGGCGGTTAGAGCATGATCCGGTTCAGATGAGTGGTCAAACGTCCCACCAGCCCCGAACGCATCAAGACCTCAAACAGGACGTCCCGGGAAAGACGCGGCAGGCAGGAGGCGGAAGCAGGAAGTGAGGGTCCTCAGCAGCAACAAGCAAACAGGAACAGGTCCCGGTCCCACCCAGGGCGTTCCAAGACATTCCATGAACTCCCACTGGGGTTATCCGAGAATTCCTGAACCTTGAACGCAGCGCAGCCTCGCTGATCCTCCACCATCTGGGTTCTAATCTCTGTGAGGGCCACATGGGAGGATTTGGGTTCAATTACCCGTTTGGATCAGCAAGTGTGTGTGTGTGTGTGTGTGTGTGTGTGTGTGTGTGTGTGTGTGTGTGTGTGTGTGTGTGTGTGTGTGTGTGTGTGTACGTCTGTGTGAGTCGATCACAGTAAAAACGTCATTAATCACCAAAATCCTGAACGCACCACGTGACTTTAGATTTGCTGGAATTAATATTTCTGTGACGCCCCCTCCCACCCGCGCTGTGACATCACAGGACGCGGGTAATAAGTAAAAGTCAAATTACATTCTTCATGACCCTGAACACATCACGTCGTCAGACATCACAGGTGAGTCAGGGGCCCGGTCCTCGTCCCTGTGACGTCACATCTCTCGTTCCAAACATACCTGGACTGGAATGAACCACTTCCTACCTGCCGTATTGATCGATCGATTCCCGTTATCGATCAGCGAGCTGTGAGGTGTTCATCCTCCGGTCGGTCATGTGACGCCGGTTCTGCTGTAAATAGTCCCAACGGTCCGGTGCTGACTTACCTGGGCTGGGTCCTGAACTGGACCAGAGTCTATAGAACTGAACCAGAGTCCACTAGAACTGAACCATAGTCCAGTAGAGCAGAACCAGATTCCAGTAGAACCGAACCAGAGTCCACAGAACTGAACTAGAGTCCAATAGTACCTAACTAGAGTCCACTTCAGGCCAGAGCTCGGTGCTCTCTAGCCGCTCTGCTTCATAGGGTTTAAACCTCTCAGCCGTCAATCAGCGTAGTGACTGCTAGGATACCAGCTGGCCCCGCCCCCCGCACGGCTAACCACGCCCCACAGTTTCACCTACTTTTGAGTACCTGCCTGATTATATTTACATCCTAGTAATTCTATCTATCTATCTATCTATCTATCTATCTATCTATCTATCTATCTATCTATCTATCTATCTATCTATCTATCCATCCATCCATCCATCCATCCATCCATCCATCCATCCATCCATCCATCCATCCATCCATCCATCCATCCATCCATCCATCCATCTTACTGAGCATCAAGTCAGTGCTGCTATCTGGTGGCGACACACGGAACTGCAAGTGATCGAAGTACAGTACTAAAGTTAGTACTTTTATGTTAGTACTGTACTTCTACTGTCAGCTGAGTAAAAGTACCTTTTATGTTAGTACTCTACTGGTCAGCGGAATAAAGTACTTTTATGTTATTACTACCCCTGTCAGCTGAGTGAAGTACTTTTACACCATTTACTGTTTTTTTATTTTAAAATGTTTTTTTCCACATAAATATTTTAGTTTTTGTAATATAAATTTAAATATATATTTTCACAAGTATAATATCAACATATTTTTTGCGTTCCTTCGTCTTTATCTGCTGAGGTGACGTCACGCCAGCGGAGCTCGTGCGCCTCTGTATCTTGAGCTCGCGGTCGGGGTCCAAACAAGGAAGCTTGGGAGAAGTGACCGACCGAACCGGAGCAGCCCGAGCCGCGTCCGGGCCTCAGCGACCAGCAGCAGCGGGCTAACGGGCCGGAGGCGCTGGGGCACCGGGCGGAGGAGCTCCACGCGTCCGGGACTCGGCTCACAGGAGTTCACGGTGTTCGGTTAACTTGTGGCGACCCGTGGCGGCGGACGGGGACGATATGGCCGAAGCTCGGTCTGAAGAAGAGGAAGACACCGTGAGGGAGACCCGGGAGCCCGCGGTCCGAAGGCAGCCGAACCCCTCCAGAGGTAACGCGATCCGCTCGAGCCCCGTCGGTAACAAGTTGGCACGAGCCTCTGGCTTGTTGACCTGGAAACCACGAACTCAGAAGAGTTGGTGTTTGTTTGGGTGTAGCGACCCAGCGGGTCAGGGCAAGAACCAATAACATATGGTCCAACCGGGATGGAAACCTCAACGGAACGGTCACTAGCCTGGATCCAGAGGGTCGTGGGGGCGAGTCCCCTCCCACAGCCCCTGTTTGCACAGGAGAGGCATGCTAACGTTAGCTTTATCCAGGTGTATCCTCAGGATAGACATGCTAATGTTAGCTTTTTCCAGGTGCATCCTCAGGAGACACATACTAGTGTTATCTTTATCCAGGTGTATCCTTAGGAGAGGCATGCTAACGTTAGCTTTATCCAGGTGTATCCTCAGTAGAGACATGCTAATGTTAGCTTTTTTCCAGGTGCATCCTCAGGAGACACATACTAGTGTTATCTTTGTCCAGGTGTATCCTTAGGAGAGACATGCTAATGTTAGCTTTATCCAGATGTATCCTCAGGAGAGACATGCTAACGTCAGCTTCATCTATGTGTATCCTCAGGAGAGACATGCTAATGCTAGCTACAGGGTTTTACCAGGTGTAGCCTCAGAAGAGACATGCTAACGTCAGCTTCATCTATGTATATCCTCAGGAGAGACATGCTAATGCTAGCTACAGGGTTTTACCAGGTTTAGCCTCAGAAGAGACAAGCTAATGTTAGCTTTATTCAGGTGTATCCTCAGGAGAGACATGCTAATGTTAGCTTTATCCAGGTGTATCCTCAGGAGAGACATGCTAACGTCAGCTTCATCTATGTGTATCCTCAGGAGATACATGCTAATGCTAGCTACAGGGTTTTACCAGGTGTAGCCTCAGGAGAGACATGCTAAAGTCAGCTTCATCTATGTATATCCTCAGGAGAGACATGCTAATGCTAGCTACAGGGTTTTACCAGGTTTAGCCTCAGAAGAGAAAAGCTAATGTTAGCTTTATTCAGGTGTATCCTCAGGAGAGACATGCTAATGTTAGCTTTATCCAGGTGTATCCTCAGGAGAGACATGCTACTGTTAGCTTTATCAAGGTGTATCCTCAGGAGAGACATGCTAATGTTAGCTTAGTCCACGTGTATCCTTAGGAGAGACATGCTAATGTTACCTACAAGGTTTGACCAGTTGTGACCTCAAGGCAGACATGCTAACATTAGCGGTTTTATAACATTTTATTGAATGTAAATGAGCGAGCCGAAGCCCGGCGACTCCTCTGAATCATAACAATATCATAAAGTCAGTCGGTGTGTAAACCCCATCAGGACCTGAATCTGGTCAGGGATCAGCTGGAGGACCTGGTCGAACTCTGGAGTCAGCTGATCACCCGATCACTGATCAATGTCGATGCTACCGATGAAGAAGAAGTGGCCCCACCTGTTGGGTTGTTACTAAGGAAGTTCAAACAGAGTCAGAGCCTGGTTATGTTGGGGTAATGCTAGTAAAAAGCTTAGCTGATGTCACCAAGCAACCTATGGTCCAACCAGTTGACTCATGACATCATGATGTCATAAAGATGCGTTACGGTTGGGTTTATTGTTGATGATTGGGCGTGGAGCTGTGCTAAGCTGTGCAGTATGCTATACAGCTAGTTGGTGTGCTAGTTGTTGTGCTTTGGTGTTGCCTTGCTAGCTTCCCATGCTAGCTGTCAGCATCTTAGCTGTTAGCATGCTAGGTGTTGGTGTGCTAGCTGTTGGCGTACTAGCTACCAGCGTTTTAGCTATTGGTGTGCAAGCTTTTGGCGTGACACATCACATGACAACAATCAGTCACATGGTGCCTGATCAGTCTTCTGATTGGACGGTCAGGAGCTCCCTGACATCAGAGGTCTCCTGATTCTTGAGGCTGACAGAAGAAAATAAAAGTCGAGAACAGTAAATGAAAGTGTGATGACATCATGGTCTGTGGGCGCCACCCGCCTCAGAGACGGACGGCAGGCAACGCCCACAGATTAGGAGAGCCCAGGAAAATGTGCTGCGTGTTGTGAAGCAGGGAAAACATCTGGAAGTGGTGAAACTCCTGATGACTGCAGCAGAAACCCCAGCAGCCAATCACAGCTTGACTTCCTGGACCTGTCCACCTATCAAGAGGAGGGGCGGAGCTACAGACATGATTCTGAGGGAAGAGAAGAAGAAGAAAGGAGATAAAGAAAGACGCGTTTTAGTCCTTCAGGGTTTTTCAACGTTTTGTTTCTGTGACCGAGGAAGGTAGGAAATAAGAAAGAAAAAGACCTGTCCTACCTTTTTTTCTCTTCAAGCAAAAAATGGGATGACTAGAAGTTTTTTATCCATCTGTCGGTCTGTCTTTCTCTCTAATCATCTGTCTGTCCTGCAGGTCGTTCTGACCACCGTAAACCAGATCGTCGTCTCAGGTGTGTCTGGTCTTGTCTGGTTCAGGTGCTTCCTGTCTGCTCCTCTCTGCATCAATTATCAATAATCATCATTGACCCTGCTGCCACCAGACACCTCTTTGACCTGGCACCTAGTTGCCAAGCCAACCAGACGGTCCTGTTAGCAGCTTATTGGCTACAACCAGACCCAGAGAGAGGAACTGAGTGGGCGGGACCAAACCAGATATTTGCTATTTGCTGTGGGTTGGTAAGCGGGCGGGGCAGCAGATTTGAACTAACCTGACTCCTGTCCCCCCCCCAGCCAGGGCCCGCTGGCGTCCATCAGAGCCGTCATCAAGAGGAGTGAGTATCCAGCTCTGATTTCTGCCCAGTCAGCGTTTACCAACCGGTTCCGGCCTGGTTTGGGACCTTGACCCGGACCCAAGTCCTGGGTTCTCCTGATCTCGTTAGCAGGTCAAAGCTAAACATGTCAGTTAACCTTGACTGACCCATTGTGTTTTGTGTTCAGCTACCAGGTCCACGTCCGTCTCAGAGTCCCCCCCAGACCAGGACCAGAACCGGGAACAGAACCGGGACCGGAGGTAAGCCTGCCGAACCAGCTCCCTGCCTCTGCTTGTCCTGATCCAAATGTTTCCAGTCAACAAATACGCTGCCGGTTCCTGTTTACTCTAAACAAACCGCTTCCACACAACCAGGAAGTGTTGTCCCTTGAGTGGGGCGTGGCCTCCTGCTGCTATGGTCACGCCCCTGAAAGGCAAGTGATGACTCAGCATGACATACAACACCGCCTGACAATGCTGTACATGTTGCTGATGCTGTTGCTAGGCGACCAGAGATCACCATCCTGTCCGCTGAGCCGCTGGCCTCCACTTCCTGGTTCCCCGGAGCCTCTGGGGGCTTCCCACCCCCACCTCCTCCGGCCCCGCCCACCTGGGGTCCGACCATCCCTCCGTTCGTCCAGGTGAGGTTCCGCTAACATTAGTGTCAGCTCACGTGAAGGAAACCTCACAGTGGCGATATTAGCCTAGCATCAGGCTAGCCAGCAGGAACTGAACCTGTGTCCACTACCTGTTTAGCCGCCGCCCTCGTATGAGGAAGTGATCAGGGAAAAAACACAGGAGCAGGCTCTCCTCCCTTCTTGCTCCGCCTCCTCCATTACCATCGCCACCCAGACCGACCCACCGTCGTACTCCAACCCCTCCGAGCCACAGGGTGAGAGGAAGCTCCGCCTTACTGTTTCCTGTTGTCGTTTGCTGTGGGTAAACTTCCTGTTTGTGTTTTGTTGGTAGTGAGGCGACCGGTCAGACCGCCACGCCCCCGTCTCTCCTACCCTCCCCAGCTATCTCGTGTTGATGACATCACCAGCAGCCACTCAGCGACTCTGATCACGCAGCCTGAGGCTGAGCCCCCCACCGCTCCCTGCTGTGACCTCACTGACCCCTGTTCACCTTTGTCCTCTGGTGCCGACCTGTGGGATCCACCTCCTGCGTCTCCTTGCACTTACGTGGAGCGGCCGAGGCCACGCCCCCGCTCCAGTCTCAGTGTGCAGCCAATCAGCAGCGAAATCAGAATTCAGACTTTGGTGAGGCTGTGTGATGAAAGTGAGGACAGGCTAGCAGCTAATGCTAGCTCTGGATCCTGGAACCAGGAAGTGAGTCCGGGGAGGTACCTCCAGGAGCTGCTGGAGGCGTTCAGCTCAGACGACTGGGGCGTGGCCGAACACCGCAGCAGCCAATCAGAAGGTGAGGAGGCGGACGAGGGGGCGGAGCAGGAAGACGTGGCCAACATGGAAGCCAGGATACAGCAGGCAGCCGATGACAAAGACCCTGCCCCAAAGAGACCTGAACCCCGCCCACGCCCTCGACTCCAGGGACGACCGGCCAAGTCGGCCCCGCCCACTGTCGCCCCAAAGCCTAAAACTTTTTGCCACGCCCCCAAACCGTCCACGAAGCTGTTCTGGGAGGACGATTCGCCGGCTGTGACTGACCCTGTTCCAGAGCCCCCCCAGTCTGAAAGCCCCTCCCCTGTCCCCGCCCCCAGGCCCCCTCCACCCAAGATCACCTCCTCACTCAGCGAGACCTCCTTAGCCAACCCCAAACCTGCACCCAGACTTCCAGTCGCCCCCAGAGCTACAGCAAAGGAAAAACCCCTCCCCTCTCTGCCCCCTCGGCGCTCTCTGGATCTGGGCGGTGGGACACGAACCCAGACTGGTGAGTGGCTGAACCTAATGTCACTAACTCGCCAGCTGCCCTGTGTGTCAGTGTCATGTGACCTCTGACCCCTGTCACTCTAGTGAAAGCAGGAAGCGTCCGTCCAGAAGTCCCAGCCAAACCGGCGGCGCTGACATCCCCCCGCTGCGCCAGCGGTAAGAAGTTCTGGACCCGGACAGGTTCCACACCTGCTGGGGGCGCTTCATGTTGAGTGTGTTTGTTTTCTCCACCTTCAGCTCCCAATTTGGTCCCACAAACCTCCGAAGCCCCAAACCCTGTCCTGCCCCAGCCCACGGCCGCCACCCCCAAACCCTCCGGACCCGGCCCAGACCCTGGTCCAGCTCCGGTCCACGGTCCAGCTCCGGCCCTGAGGAAAAGTCCCGTGGTCCAGACCAAACCGGAGAGCAGCTGCCCCTCCAACCCAGACTCCAGCCCTCGTGTTCCTCCCCGGTAAGAAGACCCGGGTGGAGGTGGAAGAATGGGTGGAGGTTGAAGACTAAATGATGAAATCTTTTCTCTCCAGGCCTTCAGGTGTGAAGCTCCTCCCACTTCGTCCTCCACCAATGAAGGCTGTCCCTGGACGCCCGCCTCCCCCTGCTGTGGACCAGATGGCACCTTCTCCTTCCAAAGCGGGTCCCGTAGCCAGTCAGACTGCAGGGTCACAGGCCCCTTCCTCTGTATCAGCCAATCAGGTGAGCTCGGTGGCGACAGGCCCTGAACGGGCCTCAAAGAGAGGCCCGCCCCTGCCTCCCCGCCCCAAACCTGGACACCCCCTCTACAACAGCTACACGGTAAGAACACTCTACAGGTTCCGGCTATTTCGGGTCTGGATGTCGTCCTCATAACAGCCCCGTCTCAGAAACAGGAAGTACTCATTGTCCTGGATGACCCAGAGGACCAATCAGGTGAAGGGCGGAGTCAGACGGCTGTCAGGCCCCCCATCAGCCAACCACAGTGTCTCCTTCACGTCCGAACTGATGATAGCCTATCAAAGCCGGCCTTAGAGGACCTCGGCCAGTCAGAATCCAAGGTTCACAAGGTAAACATGTTTTATAAACGTTTTTAATCGATTGATTGATCACATTGATCACTTACAAGGTCTTTTTGTTATACGTCTTCAGTCCATCCTGCTGCTGCCACCCTCTGAGCAGAAGGAGCTGCCGGACGCCCCTCCCATCAGGTCAGTCATGTGACCATCTCCACGCCTCCCTCTGCTTGCCACGCCCTCATGTGGGTGTGTCTCTCTGATTGGGCAGCGGGCCGCGGTGTGTCGCCCTGTTTGACTACGAGGGCGAGCAGAACGACGAGCTCACCTTCTCCCAGGGTGATGTCATCGCCCTCCTGGAGCTGATTGGGCAGGAGTGGGGGCGGGGCCAGATCCACGGACGAATGGGAATGTTTCCTCTGAGCTTCACCCAGGTGGTGGAAGCCCTCCCACAGGCCACGCCCCCAACGGAGCTACAAACGAGCCGGGACCAGAACTCCGAGGTGAGGGCAGGGCTCACCCGGGGGCGGGGCTGTTTGGTCCTGATGCAAGTGTGGTGTTTATGTGTGTGTGTGTGTGTGCGCGCGGGCAGGAGGAGTGGGCTGTGGCTCTGTTTGACTTTCCTGGTCAGACTGAAGAGGACCTTCCATTCCACAAGGGGGCGCTTATCCAGGTGACGCAGTACGTTGATACTGATTGGAGGAAAGGGAGACTCGACGGGAGGGAGGGGCTCTACCCTGTAGCCTTCACACAGCGTTGCCATGGTAACACAAACAACAACTGATATACACACACTGCTTCATGCATGTCTGCTGATATCTTTAAAAAATGCTTTCTTTTCCTGTTTTCAGCTCAGCCAATCGCAGGCCAGCAGTCAGCGGTTATGGTTGTGGCCAAGTCTGATGTCACTACAAAGAGTGAGGATGAGGTCACGCTGAAGGCGTGTCATGTGATCGGATCAACACCACCTGATGAATGACAAGCAGCCAGTCGGTTGCCCCCTGCAGGTTGATGATGTCATAACTGATCAGCAGTGGATTCTGGGAATTATAGGCAGAACTAAATACTATGTTTCCCTCCTCTGCGGGGGAAAGAGGAAGTCAGCCATGTGAACAGGTTTGTGTAACCACTGTCATCCCCCACTGGTCTGACCAACTGCCTGTTGTCATGAAAACCAAGGCTGCTCTAGAAACTCTCCAGGCACTTTGGAACTACAACGTCCCACGGTTCTGACAAAGTTCACCTGACTCCGCCCAGCACACCTGACTTCGATGTTCTCGACGACTGGTCCTTCATTCTCTGGGCCTGAAACTCAGAGACCAGAATGGGAGCCAGTGGGTCCCGGCTTAGATGTGAACCTCGTCGTCGTGCGTCTTGATGCAGTTTTGCACCATTCTGGAATGTGACATCTTGTGGGGTGGGCTGACCTTTGACCTGCCCCCCTTCACACTAATACTAAATGAGTCTTCATATTCATCGTCGTCTTCCTCATCCTTCGCGTTTCAGTCATCAAAACTAATTTGGTGGCAAATCATTAGAGATTAATGTGTGTGTGTCCAGAAATATTTTAACTAAACATGCCGACATTTTAATAAACATAATTCTTTGAAACATTGTTTTCTTTATTCATTGTTTCAATCAGAAACACTTCATCCTGATTGATTCCTCCTACAGTGATCAATAATCAACAAGAACTGACCTTCAGGTGACCTTCACTGACAACAGGTGGTTTATGTGTTTTTGGCTGAACAGTCTGATTGTATCAATACCAATCAGGTATAGGAAATTGATCGTTATATTTAATTTTATATTTTACTTCCTGTCAGCTGATCCTCCAGCAAACAAGATGTTTGATCAGCTTTCAGAAGCGATCAATGGACAGTTTCATCCAGAAGGTAGGCGGAGTCTGGAGGTCAGCATAACGTCAAAGCGTTGAATTTTATTTTACAGTTGAAAGCAGCTTTTATGACTCCACCCAGGTGGATCAGGTGACCTCAGGTGAGGAGGAGGAGTCAGCTGATCTTCAGCAGAGAAAGCATTGATCTGTCATTGGCTCCCTTTGTTTGATAATCACAAAACATTTGTTCCTGTTGAAGTGAGAAACCATGGCAACAAACACTGCCTCCTGAGTCAGGCTCCGCCCACTGGTCAGTCCATCAGGGACAGGAGGAGGAGTTATGAAGGAGGGTGGGGCAGAGCAATGGAGAGAAAGGAGGAGCCATGAGGAAGGGAGAGGAGGAGGAGCCATGAAGGATGACAGGAGAAGGGTCAGGGGTGTCATGAGACACCTGTCCTCTGAAGGACCAGGAGGCATGGCTCAGTAGGGGCGGCACTGCTAACAGCTGGGACAGAAGGCTCCTATTGGTTCAATATAAAGAAAAGAATTAAGACGACAGGTTTGTTCCAGGCAGAGAAGGTCAAAGGTCAAGCTGCTGATCAAAAGTTTGGCTGTTGCCTCAGAGCGGCTGGTGAGCTAGAGGCTGTCTCCACATGTTTAGTTACATGTGCTTACATTAGGTACATCTGCTGTAGATGTGCTAACGTTAGCTACAGTCGCTGTAGATGTGTTAATGTTAGCTACAGCTGCTGTAAAGATGCTAATGCTAGCTACAGCTCCTGTAAAGATGCTAATGTTAACCACAGCTGCTTCAGATAAACTGCTAGCTCAGGTGGCAGTCATGTGACTTCTGTCGTCAAATCAGAAGGCCTCCACAGAAAATCAGCACCCAGCTTTTGATCAGCGGCTCTGGCCAAAGGTCAAGGCAATGGAAAAATTCAAAGGTCACGGTAAGGTCATGACACTGCATCGGTTCTGTTCAAGTCTCAAAGTGTCTCACGCTTATTTACACAAACACCTCACGCCACTGGTTGATAACAGACAGAATGATGGATGGGAGGAGGGCTAGGACTGATGATGTCACAGCTCACAGACACATGACCAAATAATGAGCGATGCCCCGCCCACTGGTGATTAGGTCCATTGATCTCTCTCATTAGTCAATCAGAATCCTCATTTCTGATGATTCCAGATGTTTTTCAGCATTTTCTGTAGTGTCTCAGAAGAGATGATCTGATGGAACCAGAGGGTTCTGGTTCAGGGCCGGTTCAGTAGTGGCCTGGGTTAGGGTCCGGGTTCAGTAGAGGCCTGGGTCTGGGTTCAGGTCTAGTTCAGTGGAGGACTGTGTCAGGGTCCAGGTTCAGTAAAGCCCTGGATTAGGATCCGGGTTCAGGCCCGGTTAAGTAGACGACTGGGTTAGGGTTCAGGTTCAGTAGAGGCCTGGGTTAGGGTCCGAGTTCAGGCCTGTTTCAGTAGAGGACTGGGCTAGGATCTGGGTTCAGTAGAGGCTTGTGCCTGGGTTCAGGTCCAGGTTCAGTACTGGACTGGGTTAAGGCCCGGGTTCAGGCCTGGTTCAGTAGAGGACTGGGTTAGGGTTCTGGTTCAGAACTTAAGGTTTTGGTTTCTTCTCACCGGAGTGGGTTCTAAGATTCTGGTTCTGGCGTGTCAAAGATGTTTCTCATTGACTTTTCAAACTGCTACTGTTGCCCTACTTCATCACTGACACTCAACAACAACAATAACACACATTTACAGTATTTACATGTCCCCCTCTGGAGGCCTGGGTATCCAAGTCCAGTCTGCAACATGGGACCTGGACTATATCTCAGACAAGGTAGAAGGTAGACACCTCAAAGGTTTGACACAGTGGGTCCTGGTGGGTCAGGGTGGATCCATCACCACAGAACTGGGTTCTGGTTAAGGATTTTGTTGTAAAGCTGGATCAGGATCTAGGAAAAGCCTGATCCGTCTCTACAACTGACGGTCTGGACAGAGGAGACCATCCAAAGGAGGGAGGTTGGATCCAGGGTACAAAGACGACCCAGTTTGGCCCAGATCTCAGCTGCGTGGTGAAGGCAGGAACAGTGGGCGTGTCCTGGAAGACATGGAAGACATCCTGGAACTTCAAGAAAGAAATCCCTGAACCACATGTAGGGTAGTTTGTCCTTGTTGTTTGGTTAAAAGCCTGGCCAGAGCCTCCAGTCCCCCCTCCGACCACAGGAAATGGTCCAGTCCCATTACTCCCATTAGTCCTCACCGCCAGAACTAAATGGACACCTCATACAGCTTTAATGAGCTGATTCAGGAGAACAGGTGCTGGTCTAGACCAGACATGAGGGCCAAAAGTGATGGATCCTGTTCCTGGAGATGAACCTGGACTTGTTTGAAGACCAGCAGGGCAGAAGCAACCAGGTGAGGGAACCAGTTGAACTCGGTTCCAGCAGGTTAAACCAGATTTACTGTGGACTCAGATTCAGGGAACTTTGCTGAGGGAAACAGGAAGTTGTTCCAGACCTGTTGTTCCACACCTGCTGGAACAACTTCCAGATTGATCCTAGTCCACATCTGAGAGAAGTTGTTGGGTTCCAGGTTATAATTATCACCTGGAACCCAACTATTCTGTAGACCAGAAGGGACGCAACACAGACAGTGCAGTGAGTTGTTCAGGTACCGTTTAATGGAACTGGGTCTGGGGACCAGAGTCCATGATGTTCATGTGATGGTTGGAGGTGCTGCAGGTAGGTAAATGGAATCTTTCTAACTGGTTGGAGTCTCGACTGGAGTTCAGACAAGCTGCTCAGGGTTTAGATGCTTGACCAGGGAGCATCAGCAATGGAATGGAACGTGTTCAGAACTAGTTCCAGGAGTGCATGTTGGGTTTCCACTCAATCAAATGTGATGCTTCCTAGCTTTAGAGAAGTCCTTTGGTGGCCAGGAGGTCCAAATGGTTGTCTGCTGAACCTGATGATTCTTTTTGTTTGGCTTAAACTGCACATAGAACTTAAGCAGGACTTGGACCAGAGGAAGGGGAACTGGTTTCTGGTTCTAGACCAGAAGAAGGTAAACTGGTATCCGGTTCTAGACCAGAGGAAGGGGAACTGGTTTCTGGTTGTAGACCAGAGGAAGGGGAACTAAATTCTGGTTCTCGACCAGAGGAAGGGGAACTGGTGTCTGGTTCTAGACCAGATGAAGGGGAACTGGTCTCTGGTTCTAGACCAGAGGTGAGGGAATCTGTTTGGTTTCCAGTCCCGGGGATCTAGGCTCTGGTTCCAGGGTGTCTCCACTGGCCTGGTCTTCGGTGGTCACGGTGTTGGAGTCCACAGGAGCCTCGTCCTGGACACACCAACCGACAGCACGTTAACACGCAAACACACACAAGCAGTAATCTGATTACATGGGGGTTCCTCTCACCATCACCCAGGGGTGGGCAAGGACCTCCTCTGCCGTGAACCGGGCATCCACGTTCACCTGCAGCATCTGACTAATCAGCATCTGAGAACAGGTCATGTGACTGTTAGTAGCATGCTAACACTTGGATTCATGGTGTACAGGAGCTCCGCACCAAGTAGAACGACCCTCAGAACCGGTACCTTGGCTGGCAGGCCGATAGCGTCCCAGTCCGGGGACGGGAACTCCAGCTTTCCCCTGAGGATTTGCTCGAACAGCTCCTCCTGGACGTTGTTCTCACTGAGGACAGGATGAGATGCGCCCATAATTAGTTACCTCTATTTATGTACAGCTGCATTTTGATTGGCTGGGTGATTCCTCCAGCAGGGGGAGTTGCTGGGCGGGGCAGGGTCCTACCTTCTGAAGGGGGGGAATCCACACAGTAGGATGTATGCGATGACTCCGGCCGCCCAGATGTCCACCTTCAGACCATACCTACAAAACAAACACATATCAGTCACACCTCTGTCGCCTATGACCCCCTAGCGAGGCCCGTCTCTCCCTCACCCAGTCTCGGCGATAATCTCTGGGGCGACATAAGTGGGCGTGCCACACACAGTGTACAGCGGTCCCTCCACCACGGTCGCCAAACCAAAGTCGCCCAGCTTCAGAGACTTGGTTCCGTCCGGATACTCGCACACCTGAGAACACGGAACGCGTGACCAACAGTTAGCATGACGGCAGTGGAAGTGGAAATGTGTCCTTTTGATAGCAAGTCATGATTTCAGCTATCACTAGTTAGCTGGCCAGCTAGCTGGCTAGCGTGTGCGTACCAGCAGGTTCTCGGGCTTGATGTCGCGGTGGACAATGTTCATGCGGTGAAGGTACTTGATGGCGCCGGCCAGGTTGAACACCATGGCGCTGGCATCGTGCTCGCTGTACTTAGTGGAGCAGGTGATGGCGTCGAACAGGTCTCCACCCTGGAAGAGACAGACAGGTGAAAACAGAACAACAGGAGGAGGACGTAAGAGGAGGACGACAGGTGGAGGACGAAAAGTGGAGACGACCCACCTTGACCAGCTCCATCACCAGGAACAGCTGACTCGGTGTCTCGTCCACCTCCACCAGCTGGATGATGCTGGGATGCCGAACCCGCCGCAGCACCGCCACCTCATTCTCAATCAGGTGCTCCTGTGCACACAGGTGAAGGGGGCGCAGGTGTACGTTAGGTGTTCACTGACAACAGGTCAGATTTTCTTTCTGGTTCACTGGTTGGATTTAAAATGCTTACTGGTAAACATTTGATGTCATCTACAGTTTAATGATTTACTGACAAAATGTCACTGCTGGTTACCAAGCAACACAATTTAACACCTAGCATGCATCACTGTGTAGACCTGGACTGTTTCATTGTGTGAACCTGGACTGCTTCACTGTGTGGACCTGGAGTGTTTCAATGTGTTAACCTGGACTGATTCACTATGTGGACCTGGACTGTTTCACTGCGTGAACATGGACTGTTTCACTGTGTGGACCTGGACTTTTGGGCGTTACCTTCCCGCAGCAGCGAGCCTTGTCGATGATCTTCAGGGCAAACTCGTTTCCCGTTGTTCTGTTGATCATACACATCCATCTGACTTTAGATCAATTATTTAAATAAATAAATCAAAATCTGTCTGTTGCTGTTTTCTTGTTTTTGTTTACATTTTTACATTACATCTTATTTCCTTCTTTTTATATCGCGGATTACGGGGGTTGCTGAAGCCAATCCCCAGTCTGACAGAATCTTTTTTTTTTTTTTACTCAAAAATCTTCCAGTAAATTTTACAATCTGAGGAGAACTGTTTACAAACATGATGTTTAAAACTCAGTTTTAAAAAAATTCCTGGGCTAAATGTAGTTTAGGATAAAGTTGAATGTTAACGCCTGGATTCACTTCATGGTTTGAATGTTTACAGGAAGTGTTTCCCATGATTAGCCCTGCCTCCTCACTTCTTGTGTGATTTGCCCCGCCTCTCACCTCTCCACGCACTCCTTCACCACGGCGAAGTTCCCATCTCCAATCACTTTCCCCACCTGGTACTTGTCATTGATGAGGGCGGAGGAAACCGATTGGTTCCCGTTCTCTGTGAGGAGAGCAAGTTTAGTCTTTCAAACGGATGCATCGTTTAAAATCAGACAGAAGCCACACCTTCAGCTGTGATGTCATCAGGTGGCTCCGCCTCTCCATTCACGTCAGTGGAGGAACCCCGGCGCGGCGACATCTGGACACAGAACCACATTGAACAAAGGCTAACGGCCAACGCCGATGCTAACTGTCAGCTACATGCTAACTGGTAGCGCCGCCGGGTTGCCGTCCCACCCAATCACCTTGAAGCTGCGCCGTGTCCCGGGACTGGTGGGGGAGGGGCTACACCTGTTGGACCGTCCAGCTGATTGCAATCCTGGCGTCTCATTGGCTGCACCCAAAACAGAAATGAGCCTTCTGATTGGTCAAGACACGGGGTGTTTAGGAGCACCGGTCTCTCCTCACCTGGACCCGGAGACTTGGTCCTGGATGGGCCCTTAGGGGCCGGCCTGGAAGAGAGGCTGCTCGGGGGTTTCATCGCTTTGGGGGGTGCAGATGACCGAGCTTTGAGTTTGCACTCTACAGAGAGAGAGAAAAAGAATCAATTCCATTAAAAGCACCAATACTATTGATTTTGTGTGTGTGTGTGTGTGTGTGTGTGTGTGTGTGTGTGTGTGTGTGTGTGTGTGTGTGTGTGTGTGTGACCCACCGCTAACAAACGCTGGCGTCTTGCTGCTGTGTGTTAACACGAAGTCGTCCTGCGCGTAACGAAATTTCTCCGGCCCACAGGCCATGAACACGTCATCATCCCCGAAGAAGTCCTGCAGACAGGTAAGCTGCACACACAGACACACACACACACACACACACACACACACACACACACACACACACACACACACTCAGTGATGACAGCTGGTCATATTGGAATCACTCTGAGGACAGTTTGGATTAAAATCCAGCCGTTCATTCTGATGTCCTGGATTGACACTGGAGGGAGGAGACAGATGGGTGGAGAGACAGTTTTCATCTGTCTATCTATCTTTCTGTCTGTTTGTCTCCACCTGTCTGTCTGCCTGTCTGTCTGTCTGTCTGTCTATCTGTCTCACCAAATCCATGTCTGACTTCCTGTTTTTTGGAGCATTCCTTCAGCAGTCATTTCCTGTTTAAGGGTCTGCTGTTAGGTTTCCCATGGTTCTTAGCAATATGCTAAATTAACTAGCATAGTCTGGCATTTTATCTCCTCGTCAGAGTCTCCCTTACAACTGAAGAGATGTGACTAAAGTTCAGATGGTAGGGCCCCCCCTCCCCTCCACCTCCCTCCCCTCCATTCTTGTCTTTCTTCCTTCTCTTGTCACTCCATCACTCCCTCAACTTGTATGTGTGAGCGCCAGGGAGGGATTATTACTGGATGGCAGGTTGCCATGGCCACGAGAGTCTCGTGTGTGTGTGTGTTTGTGTGTTTGCTGCTGCACAAACTGAAAGGTCCCGGTTCTGTTCAGAGAAAGTCTGAAAAGAAAGGACCCGTCACAATAAAAGCCTCCCTTACGTCGCACCTTCAGAATAAAAGCCGGCGTTCTGCGTTCAGGGGGCCTCAGAGAAGGAAATCGAGTGTGTGTATGTGTGTGTGTGTGTGTGTGTGATATCAGAGGAGGGGTGGGGCCACCTGCTTTCCGTCCAGCGTGTAGAGCCTCTTCACTGCCCCGGAGTCCAGCTTGATGGCGTCGGTGATGTCAGCGAGCACCTGATGGAAGGAGTGTGCCGTCTTCCTGTTCAGCAGGATCCGCACCGCCTTCCGCGGCTTCACGCCGCTGCGGATCACCGTCACCAGCTTGGGTTTGATGAAATCCCTGTCCTCCCGGCACTCAGGGCGCTCCCTGGAGGCGGAGCCCACCGACACCCCTGTGGACGCCGTGGCGGGCCGGCCGGAACTAGAAGAGGCAGAATTGCCGGCTGCCCCGGGCTTCCAGCTGGGGGTGGCAGTCTTGGTGTAGTCGACCTTCTTGTAGGGCTCATTGGAGGCGCAGACATAGCACTCACCTGAGGAGAGAGGTCGAAGTTCAAAGGTTAAAGGGGAGCTGGGTCCATGACAGGAGCTTTAACTCCCTGTCGTTCTGAGGTCATGAACGAGTGATGGAGGGAAAAACAACAGGATGGAGCGAAGGATGAAGCATCCGACATCTGGCAGTCATCCGACGGAGGAAGGCTCCGCCTCCCCCCCGAAGCACGCCAGCTGTCTACGGTTGAGGAGCTTCCTGTTGCTAATGCTCATTAGCATCGACAAACAGACAGTCATCAATACTGGTAAGCGATGGGGGGGAGGGTTCATCTCTCATTGGCTCAGGTTGACGGTTTGAGTTCCATTGGGGACCAATGGAGGCCGGGTAGGGAGAGTGACGATTTCTGATTGGGCAATGGGTGAAGGTTTTATTTGACGCGTCCTAACGACACGAGGCGTCTCCTAAAGCCCCGCCTCCACAGCTGAACCAAAGTTCAGGAGGTTTTAAGTATTTTGACAAACAAACAAACAGGTTGTGGTAATAAAAGCTGCAGCTCCTTACAGAGACATCTTTTTGCTGAAGCTAGAAGACAGTTAGCCTAGCCTAGCCTACACTCGCGCGATGATGGCGGCTGAGGGGGCGGGGCTTGACCTTACCTTCCACCAGCTCGTCCATGCTGCTGATCTTCCTGCTGCCGTCCAGCGTGTAGATGGTTCTCACGCCTTGGGGCAGGTGCAGGTTGTCGGCCAGCGATCGCGTTAGCGCCCCCAGCAGGGCGTCGTAGGAGCGGAAGCGGTCAGCCGACACGGCGTAGGCCAGCCCCTTGAAGCAGCGGTCCCCGTTCCGGTAGAAGCGCACCTTCTTGGCCTTCCTCTCTGAGCTTAGGGCCTGGAGGGTCCGGGTCCGGTAGTAGCTGCAGTTGGTGCTGTGGGCGGGGCTCGGGACCAGGCTGCTGCCCCTGGAGCTGGGCCCCGACCCACCCCCGCCAGCGCTGGACATTGAGTCGTCCCTCTTGGGGCGGGCGGGGCGCCCCCGGCGGGCTTTCTCCCGCTCATCAAAGTGCTCCAGCTCCAGGTTCTTGCTCAGGGACATGATCCGCTGGGACCCGGGTCACGGCGCCGGAACCAGGATCTGTACGGTCCAGCTGGGACTGGTTTGTGGGAACAGGAATCTAGTGGGACTCCCCTTAAAGTTCTGGGCGCCCTGCGAGGGTCCCGCTTACCGTCATGTGGTCCAGACACTGGACTGGGTCTGGTTCTGGTAACCCAGGTCAGAACAAGGATTTAAACCACGTTTGGATCCGGATCCGTGAAGTCACAGCTCAGACCGACCCGCTTCATGATCCAGCCAATCAGCTTCCATGTGGTCGTCCTGGAAACCGTCTGCAGTGCATGTGATCCAGACCGAGCACATGGTAGAACCGCGCCCCTTCAAGCCCAGGGCCCAGGTCGGACCCGCTCGTTGGTGGTTCTGGTGTGACGGTGGTTCTGACCTGTGCATTCGTCCTGCAGAGGAGAGAGGAGGAAGAGCGATGAAGAAACCCGGTGCAGGTCACGTGACCAGAACCAGGTCTAGACCTGATGCGGGGCCCTGGAGGTCCCTCCATCCTGGTGCTGTGGACCCCAATTGAATCCGGAGCCTCCTTCTGACCACACGCACGCACGCAAGGTCTCCATCGGTCGTCGGTGTCGATCTGAACCGGCTGTGATCGCGAGCCGAACCTCTCCGGAAGCGGACGCAGAACCTGTGAGAGAAACGAGTCCGGTCACGGAAACACCTACCGATCCGTCAAACCGGTTTCTGCCGCGGAGGCTTCTCCTCCGCCCGGTGCCGTGTCCCGGTGGATCGCGCAGCTGTAGACGGTTCACACACACACACCGTTACGACCCAGTTCCGATCCGGTCCGATCCGGTCGACCGGTCCGGGATGCAGAGATGCGGCGGCGGCAGGTGGCACCGGCGGATGCACCGAATCAGACGGCGGACGGCAGCATGGCCGCTGCAGCAGAGAGGAGACCGGCTGAGCCTCACCCCGCCCTCCCGGAGGCGGCTGTACGTGCGGAACGCCCCCCCCTCCCTCGCCGCCCCCTCGCCGCCCCCCTCACCCCCCATCGCTCTTTGTTTGGCTCTCAAAGAGCCAAACAAGAGTTGGTGTGTAGATCACGTGATCCACAGGACCAGCAGAACCCAAACCAACGGGGAGGAGCTACGGAAGTCGGGCACCGCCCCCCAGGAAAAATGTTTACTAACAATTAACAAACACAACAAAGAGACAGATGGTGTGTCACCTCCACAGCAGCAGGGGGCGCCGAAGCGGGGGCGACTAACCGCACGCTGTGATCATTTCATCATGTGACATCACCTCACCTGACTGGCCGAGGCTGTGAGCCTGCTGCTATGTCTGGGGTCATGTGATCATTGGTTATTAACTGGACCCCGCCTGTCCTCAGTGTCCTGTGACATTCAAGGCCACGCCCCTCCTCAGCCACATTCATCAATATTACATTAACAGACCAAATATGGACTTCCTCACAGTTGTGTCTTTCTGACTGGCGATTTCCCGCCGGGCGGCAAGGTGACGCAGTGGGTAGCGCTGTTTCTGCACAGCAATGTGATTCCCGGTTTGAGTCCCGCTCTTTGCGGGAGTTTGCATGTTCTCCCCGTGTCTGGGTGGGTTCTCTCCAGGTTCTCTGGCTTCCTCCCACCTCCAAAAACATGCGCTTCAGCTTAATTGGCCATTCCAAATTTCCCGTATTGTGTGTGCGTGCATGGTTGTCTGTCTTTGTGTGGCGCCGAGGCTCACCGGTATCGCGCCCGGAGTTTCCCCCGCCTCACGCCCTATGCCAGCTGAGATAGGCTCCAGCTCCCCGTGACCCGCTACGGCGGATAAAGCAGTTCGGAAGATGAATGAATGAATGAATGAATGAATGAATGATTGATCTCCCGCCTTGGGGGGTGGTCCTTCGCTGTACGCGGTTGATGTGAGTGGGGGAGGTTGGGCTGCAGGGGCAAGGTGGAAGGGTGGGGGCATGACCCAGGGCGGAGCCCTAGACAGTAAGCACTTTGTTTGCTTGCTTGTTTGGCAGCAGCGCCAGATTGGCCTTTGGGCCGGTGCTGGGGGCTGTGGGGCCGGTGCTGGGGGCTGTGGGGCCGGGGCCAAGGGCCAATTTTCCTCCACTGGTCGTGATGACTCGTTAGTTCTCCCCCAGTGTCTCCTCCGGTCACCAGCTGATCGCTCCAGCGATCAATCACAGATCTGTCATTGATCTGCTGCTCAGGCAGGACTTCAGGGCGCTGCTCCGTCAGGGTGACGTCATGGACCAGCATCTCAGTCAGGTGACTCGCTCCCGATCGGCTCTGTCCCGACGTCACTGATGACGTTTCATCGGGATAATCGTTTGATTTACTGATCAATTGTTTATCACCGAATCAACCGAAACACGGACCGGAAGATGAGGATCTGTTTCACTCTGTACTGGTAGTTCCGCTGGTGATGTTATCAGACGCAACTGTTCATTTACTTTAATGCCAGTGAAATGAGTTCACATGTTTCAACTAAAACAAACAAACAAACATGAGGTCACAGACATCAGAGGAGAATATTTATTTCTAAACATGTCCAATAAACAGCGGGCGGCTGGTGAACGGCTGTAATGTCATCCTGGAGCCGGAAACCTGCCGACAGGGATGTGTACCTCCAGCAGGGGGCAGCAGAACGCCCTGCCCCACCCCATACCGCCCCTGACCTGGACTACTTCCTGGAAACAGCACACCGGTCACGTGACTGCGAGCTAATCATTAGCAAGTTGCTGAGTTCTCAGAAAGAGACGCTCCGTGTGTGTTGAAGCTAATGCTAGTATATGCTGCGCTAGCGTCATCAGCTCAGTGATGTCATCAAGCATCCGCTGTTTGATGATGTCATCGAATTTTAAACAGGAAACATGAAATGAATATAAGAAAATACCTTAATCGTCTGTCCACCATCCTCCACTCCCTGTCCCCCCTCCCTCAGTGGTTGTACTGCTGACTGCTGGAGGGGCGTCATGATGTTGGACAGAGATCCAGAATACCAGCAGCACAGGCAGGACTGGAGGGGGAGGGGTTTGGTTAAACCAATGTCGTCACTGTGACATCACTGTGATGTCACCAAAAGCATCCACCCATTCCAGCACGCTATATATTCTTCACCTTGAAGCAGTTCCTGAATTTCCTAGAGACGAAGCAGAGGATTATGGGATTGATGCAGGAGTTAACGGTCGCCATGTTGATGCTGAAGTAGTCCAGGACCAACAGTAAGCTACAGGAAGGGTGCGAACCGTCAATGATGTTGGCTGAAGCTAAACAGGAAGTGGGTGTGGTTGTTTGGAGGCGGTGGTGTCAGGAGTCTGCCTCCACAGAAGAAGAGAAGTGCAGCGGCGGTGGCGGGAGCACCTACTTGAGCAGCTGGCAGTGTTGCACGTCATGTGACCTGTAGGTGGTCCTCTTCAGCAGGTGGCTCAGGTGCAGTGGGAACCAGCACAGGGCGAAGACAGTCACCAGGTAGAACACGGCTTTGGCCACTTCCCTGCGCTGTGACACGTTAGCCGTTATTTGCGTCACAACTAGCCCCAACCACCATCTCGAGCCCCACCCTTACCTGCTTGAGGTGGTCGTTCCGTGCCATCTACAGACTTCCTGTCTGGTGGCGCAGAGTCTCACACGTCATCAGGCCATGGAAGATGATGGAGCACAGCAGGGGAGCACAGAAGTAGAATCCGAACAGCCACCAGTCCTTCATGTCTCTGTAGAACTGGGATGAGGGGAGGAACCATGGTTAGACACGCCCATGGGTCAAACATGCCCACGGGAGGCTCTGATAGCAGCTGTGTTTACTGCAGGCCCACACACGTAAACAGGAAGTGATGTCCAGCCCTGATCCGGGACCAGAGTCCACAGCTGTTACTATGACCCCTTGAATCCCCTCCCCCGTTGCCATGCCAACAGGAAGCCCTCACCATCATGAAGGGTGAGCGTGGCTGCAGCATGCAGGTGGTGATGTTGGCGTCCCTGTAGTTGAAGGTGACTATGTCAAAGCCCACGGCCTCTGGGACTGCCAGCGCCGCTGACAGCAGCCAGATCAGCACAATCCCCACTGTCGTTACCGTGGGAACGCCCGTGCCTCTCACCCGCAACCAGGACGCCACCGCACGGTACCTCCACAGGGTCAAAAGTCAAGGTTACACAGGCTTTAAACTAGTTTCTTTTTTTATGCTATTTAAATTTGCATCTTATCTTAATGTAGCCCCAAGAGGGCACAAGCCACTGGTTTATTTCACTGGTCCCAAGCCCGGATAAATACAGAGGGTTATGTCAGGAAGGGCATCCGACGTAAAACTTTTGCCAAATCTGACATGTGAATCAAATCTATGACTTGCATACCGGATCAGTCGAGGCCCGGGTTAACAATAACCGCCATCACTGCTGTTCACCAACAGGGTGCCGGTGGAAATTGGACTACTTTTGGTCGAAGAAGGAGAAGAGGAAAATGTGTTCGTAGAAGGAGTGAGAAGAGGAACATCAAGAGAATAGGACTGAGAGTAGGGACATTGAATGTTGGAACTATGACAGGAAAAGGTAGAGAGTTGGTTGACATGATGCAGAAGAAGAAGGTAGATATACTGTGTGTCCAGGAGACCAGGTGGAAAGGTAGCAGTGATGTCCGGTCAGGGGAGAATGGAGAAAAAAAGGAAAAATGGAAGAAATAAATTAAATGGTTATATTTATCCAGTGATGCGTGTAATAAAGTTATTTTTATATTCAACATCACCAATTTTGGGTTATTTTTACTCAAAATCGCTGAATTTTCACATTTACCGCTGACATATGGAGAAGAGACCTGCAGTGAGGCACCAGCCAGCTGAGGCTTACCGTGGATTGCGCAAAGGTTCGACTAGTTGTGCTGGCATGCTACACAGTGAGACAGTAATTCTTTTGCTCCATGAACTAAATTTCCAGAATTTAGCTAATGTATATAATGTACAGTGTTTTTTTTGTCAACAACTGCATGAGTAACGTCTTTGAGTCGAGCGTTCCTTAAACCGCTGGGACAAGGCACTACGTGAGACACAATGCCGTCGTGCCTCATTGGTAGCGGAGCTGGTGATCCCAAGGATTCGGCCAAGGAGTCTTCTTCTTCGGCCGTAGAAGAAGTAACAGCACACTACAGCCATTCATTTGTTTTCCGCTCGCCTTGCCTTACTATATAATTTTTTTTGCTGCTTTTCTTCAGAAGGGGCTTATGATGACTTGTATGCTAGGTTGGACAGTAAGGAGGGGGAGACTGATCAATAGAGGTTGGCGAGACAGAGATGAGAAGGACGTGCAGCAGGTTAGGGTGATTAAGGATAGGGTTGGAAGTCTATTGACAGGTGCCAGTAGTGTGATGGAAAGATGGAAAGAGTACTTTGAAGAGTTGATGAATGATGAAAATGAGTGAGAACAAAGACTAAAAGAGATGGCTGTTGTAGACCAGGAAGTAGCAAAGATTAGTCAGGATGAAGTGAGTCGGGCATTGAAGAGGATGAAGAGTAGAAAGGCACTTGATCCTGATGATATACCTGTGTAGGTATGGAAGTGTCTCGGAGAGGTGACAGAGTTTCTGACTACTTAGATAGTGAGAAGATGCCTGAGGAATGGAGAAGTGTGCTGGTACCCATTTTTAAGAACAAGGTAGATGTGCAGAGTTGTGGCAGCTACAGAAGAATAAAGCTGATGAGTCATACAATGAAGTTATGGAAAAGAGTAGTTGACGCTAGACTAAGTGCAGAAGTGAGCATTTGCGAGCAGCAGTATGGTTTCTTGCCAGAAAAGAGTACTACAGATGCAGTATTTGCTTTGAAGAAGGCCAGAAGGAGCTGCATTGTGTTTTTGTAGATCTGGAGAAAGCTTATGACAGGGTGCCCGGGGAGAAACTGGTGTTGTGACTATCAAAGCCCAAATTTAGTCACTGAGAGGAGAAAGAGCGGGGTTCTGTCTGACATGCCGAGTCCAAGGAGAAAACACGAGGCACCATTGCAGTTGTGTACATTTAATTTGCATTTAGTGAAGAACAGTGAAATTGAAGATGACTGGACTAGATTTAGATGATAATAGTTTACTCTTTGCGGTCAACAGAAATATCGACACCACACCTCACACTCTCTCTGTACCAAGCAAACAGAATCACAGCGAAGCACAGGTGATATTCATCAGGCAATCAATCAGTCAGTGTCATGCATAAACACACCCACACATACATGCCACACCCACTACCCCAAGTGAAAACACAGGAAGTAAATCCTTGCCTCTACATGTGGTATTGTATGAGGAAGTCTGGAGTGGCAGAGAAGTGTGTTAGAGCGGTGCAGGACATGTATGAGGACTGTAAGACAGTGGTGAGGTGTGCTGTAGGTGTGACAGAGGTGTTCAAGGTGGAGGTGGGACTGCATCAGGGATCAGCTCTGAGCCCCTTCTTGTTGCTATGGTGATGGACAGGCTGACAGACGAAGTTGGACAAAAATCTCCATGGACTATGAGGTTTGCAGATGACATTGTGATCTGCAGTGAGAGCAGGGAACAGGTGGAGGAGAAGCTAGAGAGGTGGAGGTTTGTCCTGGAAAGGAGAGGAAGGAAGGTTAGCTGCAGTAAGACAGAGTACATGTGTATAAATGAGAAGGACCCAAGTGGAAGTGTGAGGTTACAGGGAGAAGAGATCAAGAAGGTAGAAGATTTTAAGTACTTTGGATCAACAGTCCAGAGCAATGGAGAGTGTGGAAAAGAGGTGAAGAAGCGTGAACAGGCAGGATGGAACGGGGGTAAAAAAGGGTCAGGTGTGACGTGTGATAGAAGAGTTTTAGTTAAAATGAAAGGAAAGGCGTAAAAAACTGTGGTGAGACCAGCAAAGTTGTTTGGTCTAGAGACAGTGTCACTGAAGAAAAGACAGGAGACAGAGCTGGAGGTAGCAGAGATGAAGATGCTGAGATCTCTTTGGGAGTGACCAGGAAGGATAGGATCAGGAATGAGTACATCAGAGGTACACCACATGTTAGAGGTTTTGGAGATAAGGTCAGAGAGGCCAGACTGAGATAGTTTGGACATGTCCAGAGGAGAGATAGTGAATATATTGGTAGAAGGATGTTGAGTTTTGAACTGCCAGGCAGGAGGCCTAGAGGAGGACCAAAGAGGAGGTTTGTGGATGTAGTGAAAGAGGACACGAAGGTAGTTGGTGTGAGCGAAGAGGATGCAGAAGAAAGGGTTGAATGAAGGCAATTGACTTGCTGTGGCGACCCCTGAAGGGAAAAGCCGAAAGGAAATGAAGATCTTATCTTAGCCCAGCCCAACCTTGCCTAGCCTAGCCTAGCCTAGCCTAGCCTAGCCTAGCATGCAGCGTGTTACCTGTCCACACTCAGAGCACACAGTATGAGGACAGTGATGCCAACTGAAGTTTTCTGCAGGAACAGAAACAGTTTACAGAGAAACACCAAACACACAGCCAGCAAACGGCCAGCGCATTGCCAGCAGCTGCACACACACACACACACACACACACACACACACACACACACACACACACACACACACACACACACACACACACACACACACACACACACACACACACACACACACACACACACACAGAATTAGTGAATGCAACACTTGTCATTTTTTCTACCCATAATGAATTTCTGAGGCTGTAAACTAGCCATATGTCATTTTTTGTTACAACACAAAATCATTCCATGTTTTCTTTGTTTATTTGAAAGAAGAGTTCCTTTCAATGTTTGGGTGGGGTTTAGGGTTGGGTCAGGTTTAGTTCAGGTTCAGGTTGGGTTTGGATCGGGTTTGGGTCAGGTTTAGGGTCAGGTTTAGGTCAAGTTCAGGTTGGGTTTCGTTCAAGTTTTTGTCAGATTTTGTCAGAAGTAATTTTTGGGTCAGGTTTAGGTTGGGTTATAGTTGGGTTAAGGTTGGGTTTAGGTTGGGTTAGGGTAGGATTTGGGTCGGGATTAGGCTTGGTTTGGGTCAGGTTTAGGATCAAGTTTAGGTTGGGTTTGGGTCAGGTTTGGGTTGGGTTCGGGTCAGGTTTGGTTTGGTTTTGGGTTGGGTTTAGGATCAGGTTTACATTGGGTTTGGGTCGAGTTTGTGTCAGGTTAAAGTTGGGTTTAGGGTTAGGTTTGGGTCAGGTTTGGGTCGGGTTTGTAATGGGTTTGGGTCAGGTTTGGGTCGGGTTTGGGCCAGGTTTAGGTGGTACCTTGTAGACGTTGATACGTCAGTGGCAATGTAGATCAGGTCGCCCAGCGCCAGGCTGGCGATCAGCGCGTTGGGGCCGTTCCTCATGCTTTTATTTTGGTAGATGATCCGGAGCAGCATGGCATTCCCGACCACACCAACGACAAACACGAGGCCCGAAAGAACTGTGTTGACGTACTTGAAGGCCGTCTGGATAGAGGTGGCCGTCCGGCAGCTGGGAGGTGCCAGAGGACGTGACTGTACCCCTGCAGACTGGTTGAAAGGAGACGGGGACGGGGTTCTGGTGACACCGAGTCGTCATTTGGGCCTCCCCCCCTCCGGCGAGGACTGGGGGTCCTCCTTCTCCACCAGCGGTTCTGGAGGTGGGTCCGTTCCAGGGAAGTCGTCCATCATCAGGTCCGACATCTGGAACCTCTCCAATGAGAAGTTGTTACAACCGACTGGCTTGACCAACAGCAACCAACCGATAACAAACAACAACAAGACGGACCTGAAGCCCGGTCCAGGTTTCCTGGTTCCAGAACTGCCATCAGAACCCACTTCAAACAGCTTCCTGAGTCTAGGACCTGATCTGGACTTCAGGGCTCAGAAGAACCAGAGGAGCAAAACGAGAGATGCTCATCACCCCTAAACAAAAAAAACAAGCAAACAAACTTGTTCTGGTCAAGATCAGAACCATTAGAGCTCAAAGCTCCAGGATTTAGGTTGCTCTGTTCTGTTTAACAGAAGAAGAGGACAGATCTCACTTGCTGCTCTGCTGGCGTCCAAATGAGGTCTGTTCACCGACTAACAGGCTCCGCCCTCTACCCCCCCCCCTCCAGTGGAACATCCCATAAATCCAGGAACTTGACTGAACTTCTGAGGCGTTTGTTTGTTAATAGCGTGGAACTGGAGCCAGTAAACTTTATGATGTGTGTAAACAATAACTTCTTCTTTATTGGCTGTTTGAAGGCGATGATGTCATCGGTTACAGCAGCAGCTTGTCCAATCAAACGGCACCCAGACGCCGCCTGTCATCCTCATGTCAGCGCGTTCAAAAGATTCACGAAGGCAGATGCCTCACCAGCTTCCATCCATCACCCATCATCCATCCATCCATCCATCCATCCATCCATCCATCCCCGTGTGTTTGTGTGTGAATGTGTGTGTGTGTGTGTGTGTGTGTGTGTGTGTGTGTGTTACAAGATATACAGTACGTGACTCCAGTCATGATGACTGAATATTATGGGATGTGTGGGAAATTAATCTGAACGTATGAACGAATAAAAATATAAACTGATTTTTACAGAACAAATAAATAAACATGCACTACATCATCAGACTGATGACGTCATCAGAATGATTAAGGGGGGGGGGGTTACCAGGGAGGGAACTGAGGCTCAGAAACTTTATTGACACTTGGAAGACAAAGAAACAAGGTGTTAACCCTTAACAACGGAAACGACACAACACCCGTCAAACAGCTGTTTAGTCACAACCACGCCCCCTAGTTGATGAGCAAAGAGACAGGGAGAAAGGGGGGGGGGCTGTGAGCCGTGACTGTTTCCGGTCGTCCGTTGCCAGGTGACGGTCAAACTCCGCTGAGTGAGTGACATCAGAGGATTCAGAGGCTCCGTGTGGGTGAGTTAGTTAATCAGTCAGAACAGTTAACCAGTTAGTTAGAACCTTAACTAGTCAGTTAGAAACATTAGCCTTTCGCTTAGCTTTCTGTCTAATAGTTGAACCCCCAATACTACAGTATTGGGGGTTCTTTTTCCAAAAAGGAACTAAAGTTCGCAGGCGGAACGTTTTGTCTCGCGGTAACCAGGACTCATTTTAGTGACGGACCACAACTAAACGTAGAAGAAGTTAGAGAAGCTGCGGTTTAATGTGACGTCATCAGGAAGCTGTTTAACGTGTTGACTGACTGCTGTAATCGGTTCTAATCTCTGACGTCATATGTTACATGTGTCTCCTACGTCAATGACGTCATACATTACAATTATAATTAATATGACCAATAGGAGGCTGTGTTTGTGTCTCCTCTTCACTGAGGGTCTAAGGTGAGGAAGATGAGCGCTGATCCATCCCAGCAGCGCCCTGGTGTGGTTCTACCGGACATCCGTCCCCACAGGTTCAGGGGGGGAATCCGGAACAGGCACCAGAGGGACGGGACAGGAAGTGCTGCAGGTCCAGCTGGACCAGCGCCTGAGGGCCCAGCCCGTCCTGTGTGTGTGTGAGTGTCTTGACTTTCGCGTCCTGGATGGGATAGACATCCGCTATTCATCCTTGTCTTCCTCCCCAGGTCCAGAACCGGCACCAAGCAGGCGGTATGTGTGGAGCTGCTGAGAAATGGGGACCACAGGTACTGAACTCAAATGCTCCACAGGTATTCAAGGTCAAACATGGTGTCATGTGACCCAGTCGGTGACATCATCCCTCCGCCTGAAGGTCGTTCTCCGAGCTCTTCTCTTTGCTGGGTGCCGATCGTGACCGCAGGGCGGCGGTAGAATCGGGCCCCGCCTCTGGGCTCCAGGCGCCGCTGGAGGAGCAGCGAGACAAGATGGAGACCCTGAAGGTCCACTTGAGCCGAGCCGAACGGGCTGAGAGGACCGGTACACACACGCCCCCCAGATCCTCAGCCCTGCCTCAGCTCTTCCCATCCCCCCCAACTCCTCCCCTTCACCACCCAGCCTCTCCCCACGCCCCTCAGCTCCTCGTCCTCTTGCAGGCTTGTGGGCGGTGGCCTGTGACCAGCGCCTGTTCCTGGGGGGGTTCTTCAGTTCTCCAGAGGACGTCTGGCTCAGGTTCCACTTCTACCACAGCTGCTGTCAGACTGGACGCCCCCTCAGGCCCGCCGCTGAAGCCCGGGCCTGCCTGGCCGAGCTGCTCCTGCAGCAAGGTGAGCTGCAGCCGGCAGGGGGGCGGCGCCGCCATCATGACCTCACCTGATTGTAATCAGTAAAAGCTTCAAATCTAGGAGGTGGTCCTGGCGTATTTTTATTAGTATTATTTGTAAACCCGTTTGACTGAATGGAGTTTCTACAGTTGTGCTTCACCTCACCCCCCACCCCCACCCTGCCCCTGTCTCGCCCTCTGCCCCACCCCCACCCCCACCTTTCGGTCCATCAGGGGATCTGGATCAGGCGCGGCAACAGGCTGAATGCTACTTGGAGCAGGCTGGAGATGAAGACTGGTTGGACTCGTCTGGCCGGCCCCTCAGGCTCCGGGTTCACCAATCACTGTGGAGGATCTACAGCCGACTGGCCGACGCCCTGCTGACCGACGCCCCACCGGAGGGCGCCAACTACAGCGAGGCTCTGATGCTGCTCCACAAGGGACAACGCCTGGCAACTGAAGGCAAGATGATGATGATGATGGTGATGTAGATGGTGATGATGATGAAGATGATGACGACAATAATGACGATAATACTGATGATGATGATGATGATGATGATGATGTTTCAGCTGACAACAAGCAGATGGAAGGGGAGGCGTCTTATCAACTAGGTTTGACCTATCAGAGAGCAGGAGACCATGACTCAGCCAAACAGGTAATGATTCACTAATGACATACACACACATACATACACTCACACACATAAACTCTCTCTCACACACACACACACACACTCACGTATGTGGTCTGTGTGTCCAGTTCTTCAACAGATGTGTGCAGATTTATAGTGTGCTGCAGGATGCTGATGGACAGGTGATGGCCTACAAGGCTATGGCCAAGTCTATAGAGAGGTACACACACACACACACACACACACACACACACACACACACACACACACACACACACACACACACACACACACACACACACACACACACACAAAAGGTCTTTCCTGATACTGTCCACCAGAATAACCAAGAACTAAAATGAGATTGTGTGTGTGTGTGTGTGTGTGTGTGTGTGTGTGTGTGTGTGTGTGTGTGTGTGTGTGTGTGTGTGTGTGTGTGTGTGTGTGTGTGTGTGTGTGTGTGTGTGTGTGTGTGTGTGTGTGTGTGTGTGTGTGTGTGTGTGTGTGTATGTGTTTGTGTGTCAGTCAGGGACACACACATGAGACGGTCCAGTGCTTGGAGAAGTTAGTTGACATCTCCCATAGCAACGGGCTGCAGCACAGCTTGGCCGACGCCCACCTGAGCCTGGGGAGCATCCACTACAAGAGAGTACGACAAGGACACCTAGACACACACTTGCGCACACACACACACACACACACGCACACATACACACAGCCAATCCTGTTGGGGTCTATCCCTTTAAGAAATGCTGCTGGTTCTGGTTCTGATGGATTTCCTGGGGGGTCTCTGTCCAGAAACACCACATCAGAGCCTGTCAGTCCTTCCTGGGGGGTTACCAGGTCGCCCGCCAGCTGGAGGACGTGGACCTGCTGCAGAGAGCTCAGGTAAAAACCCCTGTTAGCATGTAGCATGTTAGCGTGTTCAGGTCCAACATGCTAACATGATATTCTGTCTCTCTCTCTCACCCCCTTCGCTCTAAGGTGTTGGTTGCTATCTCTCGTGCTCAGTCCCTCATCAGGACCTTCAGTGCTCAGGTGGACTGCTCAGGTGCCACGCCCACTGACCTGCGACCCCTACTGGCCTGGAGAGAGACCAGCAATCATCAGGACCTGGACTCAGAATGTGTGGACCCTGTGGCCACGGCCTGGGACCAGATACTGGTGGGGGAGGGTCCTGATCCATGATGTCATAGCTGTCCACTTCTGATTGGTCAATCTGGTTGTTGGCATGTTTAAGTGGAGGGTATGCCTCCCTGTTTCAATGGTAACACGTGTCCATGTTGGCTGAAGGAAGCCAAATGGGTCACCTCTATGGTCTGTCTGCCTAAAATAAAATACGTGTTTTAATCAGGGCTTAGAACCGGTTCATGCAACGAAAACAAAACCAAAAACATTATATTTTTTAATGTTCTGGAACAGAATCAGTTATTCAAAATAATAAGTAACAGGTTAATATGGGTTGTTGTTGTTTTATTCTTGAAAAAAATATCTGACCTCATGTTTCCCTTTCTGTCATTCATGCAATGCGTGATGAGAGCGGAGAGAAGTTGTGGCAACAGCAGTCAAGGAAAAGGCAGTCCCCAAATCTGGGTTATATTCATAAGAGGTAAACACTGCAGTCTTTCAATCTGAAAAAATGTTTGGTTTAGACATTAACTCATTGGCTGCCAGTCATTTTCACAGCAGAGTTGCCCGGACTCTGCTCTGAAACTTCGCGAAGCTTCGAAACTTTGTTGCATCATAAGGTGTCACTGCTTCGCCGTCGTCCTCTGATTCTCAATCCTCTATTCCGTCACTGATTATTTACAAGAAACGTTAACTGTTTAGGGAACTATATTTTTTTGTTTTAACCAATTCAGGAACGTCAGGCCATGGGTGGAACGTTAAACCGTAAACGTTATGATACTGTTTCTGTTGGGAACAAACAGATTGGCAAAAAATTCAGGTTCAAAGTCCTGGTTTTCATAACAATGCTTCACATGGTCATGATGTCAGAGACGCTGTCAACAGGTTTATTCTACCTGTACAGTAAACCAGAGGTCCCAAACCACCAGCATGTGCCTGGTACCGGGTCACGGGCCATTAGGATGCACAGAATGTTTGAATTTTTCTTTTTTTTATTGATTATCAGTCTAAAGATGTTTTATTTTGAAAAGCAACTTATGAGTGGGATGACACACAGACGAATGCCTGCGTATGTTCCTCTGTTACTAGCTGTTACCCCCAAAATAAAGCCCACAAGAAAAAATTAGTAACAAAACATCTTTGGGGAGATTCTTTGGAAAGGAGAAAAGGCCCAATGAGGAGACACAAGAACAGCCTATGACTTCTTAGAAAAAAAAATCTGCATATAAAAGATGAGGAGTCCTACTTACAATACGGGTTTATCGCTACGTGTGTGCAGAGCCTGCTGTGTAAGATGGGGCAACAAGCTAACAAATGAGTCAAGGAAGCCTTCAAACCTGTTTCAACACCTGGAGATCAAAGCACTAAAGCGTTAAAAGACAAAGCCTTGAAGTGCTTGAAAGAAATAAACGTTAACACAAGAGACAGAGCTGGAGGTAGCAGAGATGAAGATGTTGAGGAGTGACCAGGATGGACATGATCAGGAATGAGTGTATCAGAGGGACAGCACATGTTAGATGTTTTGGAGATAAAGTCAGAGAGGCCAGACTGAGATGGTTTGGACATGTCCAGAGGACAGGTAGTGAATATATTAGCAGAAGGATGCTGAGTTTTGAACTGCCAGGCAAGAGGCCTAGAGGAAGACCAAAAGGAAGGTCCTGAAACTGTTGCCCCCGCAACCGGGCCCCAGATAAACGGTTGAAGATGGATGGATGGTGTCATAACTATTCCAACAATTGTCATGTTTTTGAGCAGAAAGTCCAAACAGCAGGAACAACACAGAGAACGGCAACAAATTCTGAATACATACAGTTCTGTTCATGTAGTCAGCTAAAAGAACTATCACTTCCCTAAAATTTCTTTTCCACTTGCTCTTTTGACAGGTGCCTTTTCCTTTAACTTTAGCTCATTTCCCAACCTCACTATTAGCTTTTTTTCTCCAGTTAGCCTGCTAACATTCATCAACGGCCTCTCAATGCCCGCCCAGCGCCATCCTAGATTTGCCAACATGAAGTCGTTACATCACCACGTTGATTTTTGACTATGTTTGGTGCGCTTGGTTTATAACACCAATACATTTGTTTTCATATGTTTGGTATGAAGTCTGATATTATTGTTTCATCGTGGAATTTCCACGGGTTCACGCTAGTTACTGTTATATTATTATTACTATTACTAATACAGTACATTATTATATGATTATATTGTAACTACCGGGAACCTGTGGAAATCCCACAATAAAGCAATAATATCCAACTTTGTTTTCTTTTTTTTCTTCGGCGTCTAAAGAAAACAAACCGCTGTGTCCAACAAAGCCGTAACGGTTCCGTGTGTGTGGGACTGACAAATGCGAAGACGGAGGCCGCTTCGGTGTTATGGTCCGACCATCCGGATAAACGCTGGATGTGTTCGGTCCCTGTGAATAAAGCATAGGGGTTCCCCACACGACAATGTGCGGTCTGTCACAATCAAAGAATATAAACCGCTATGTTGGAAGAAGCTGAAACGGCTCCATAAGTGAGAGACATGGACAAATGCGAAGACCGGAGCTAACTCGTGTTAGCAGCCCGAACTTCCGGGTAAATTCCGGAACCGTGACAGCGTGAGGTTTTCAAGTGAGCCTTTTCAAATATACAGGTGGGGATTACAGTCATATTACTATGAATATTATTTTATTACTATATCATAAATACTTGACCTTCTAGATTCAGTTATTAACTGTTTACTTTGATGCAGTTTTTTTTCATTTGTTTTGTTTTATTTACTGATTTATAATAAATCAGTAAATTTTGCATAGCGGGTCACGGGGAGCTGGAGCCTATCTCAGCTGGCATAGGGCGTGAGGCAGGGGACACTTCGGGCATTTTTAAACTTAACTCTGTTTATTATTATTGATTATTTGAAAACTTTGTTTACATTATTGTTTTGAGTAACCTTCTAAAGGGGGCGTGTTCTGTGTGATGTAACGTCAAAACGTATTACAGCACTGGAGCCCTTCTTTTTTTAACGCGCAGTCACTTTTTCCCGCCCGCGCGCCGTCTTCCGTCTTTACGGCTCTCAGATGGTCACGTGTCCGGAAGTGGTAGAGTTTTTCTGTTTGTGTCCAGTGACGGACCACCAGCCAACAGACCGAGGAGTTGGCAAACTTCGGCCGGGCTGGTGTGACGTGGGCCGGCGGGGTGACCCGGATCCCCGCGGCTGAGATATGGGCGTCCTGGCGACTGTCCGGAGGGAGTGGTTCATCATCGGGATCGTGCTGGTCATCCTGTCCGCCAAGCTGCAGCCGGATGTCGGCGTGAAAGGAGGTGAGTGAGTCGGAGTTCGGATCCGACCTCCGGGACAGAACCCGGTTCTCCAGAGCCACTGAAACGAACAGACATGATGTCGTTAAACCGGACTCACGGTCCGGGAAGAGACGGCCGTCTTTACCGGAGCGTTTACCGGGGACGTGACACCGAATGAGCTGTCAATAGAACCGGAGATGGTTACTTCCTCCTGGGGTTACTGTCAGAGAACATCAACCGTTTCTCTCTTCGGGCTGAACGTGAATTCGTGACCTTTTAACGTGACGTGGACAAAGTTTAGCCCGCGCGGACTGTGTTGAAGTTTGAATCGATGATAGATCGATTGATTATTGTTGTTACGGGGTGGGAAAATGTGGTGTTTTTGAGGTTTGGCTCACTGAGCCGGAGCCGAATGACACGTTGCATTCGGCAGAAACTCAAACGCACCTGAACACACCTCTCGGTGTGACGTCATTCATCATGTCTGTAGCGACCCACTCGTCTTTCCGCGTAGGGAGGGGGGTGGGCATCTGAACTGGCCCAGGTACCGTAGACTAGAACCCCCTTTGACAGGAAGCGAGGCTGGACGTGGATGTTCTCAGCGGGGATCAGAGAAACTCCTGCAGTGAGGATGCTGCCTTCAGGTGTACCTCGTAAACTCCCAACTACCTGCCGATTTTAACCCCATGTCTTCTGGGTTAGCTTCTGGTTTAAGGTTTGTCTAAAGTGGCTTGTTTTTGAGCTACAATGAAGTTGTCATCGTTCCTGAACACGTGTTAATTTCTGTTGCCATGGTTACTGTAGTAACTCCTCCCCTCCTCCTACAGGTCCACTCAAACCAGAGATCACCATTGCCTACGTCGCCGTCTCTCTGATCTTCTTCAACAGCGGCCTGTCGCTGAAAACAGAGGTGAGACGGTTTAGTTCATGATGAAGGAGAGCAAGGAGGTCAACCGGGTACTAAAGCGGGTAATAAAGTGGGTACTAAACCCTGCTCTCCACCTGCAGGAGCTGACCAGCGCGCTGCTCCACTTCCGGCTCCACCTGTTCGTTCAGTCCTTCACACTGGTCTTCTTCCCCCTCGCCCTCTGGCTGCTGCTCAGAGTGCTTGCTCTGACCACCATCGACCAATGGCTGCTCAGAGGGTGTGTGTATGCGTGCATGCGTGTGTGTCTGGCTGTACGAGAACAACCAGTTCAGTACACGAATCACACAAAGGAGGATTTTCACGCTCCGATGCGGAGACCCAATGTTTCCATTGTCTTTGAATGCAGCACGCCGGAATCACAAGTCATGATTGATGTTCTCACACTGAGGTCAATAAAGTTTTGTTTGAATGCTCTTCGGAGGCGGTGGAGGATGATGAGGAGGAGGAGGCGCAGTCATGTTGACCCATGTTGATGACTGCTATGTTGTTGTGGTTGCCTAGGTTACAGACGGTGGGCTGCATGCCCCCACCGGTGTCTTCTGCTGTCATCCTCACCAAGGCGGTCGGAGGTAACGAGGTAATGAACACACAGGCCACGCCCCCTGTTAACAGCAGTTGCCATGTCAACATGATGGTTGTGGAGGGAAAAGTGAGGGTGTTATGATGTCACCGCTGTTATGATGATGTCACTGCTGTAGTGATGACATCACTGCTGTGGAGATGATGTCACCACTGTGGTGATGGTGTCACTGCTGTTGTAATGACATCACCCCTGTGGAAATGATGTCATACACTTGCTAAGGTAGAGTCACCTGTCTCACCTGCTTTCAGGCTGCTGCCATCTTCAACTCGGCGTTTGGAAGCTTCCTGGTAAGATTTGAAACTCAGTTTCCCAGAATGCGTCTGCGGCGTGAGCCCAGTTTTAACCCCGCCCCTCCTCCTGCAGGGCATCATCGTGACTCCCGTCCTCCTGCTGATGTTTGTAAGTCAAGGGGGAGGGCTGACCTTTTGATTTGCTCGCAGCTCCTCCCTGAGGGGCAGGGCTCCTCCCTGCAGGGCGGGGCTAACTGACTGATGATGTCTTCACCTCCAGCTGGGCTCCTCCTCCTCCGTCCCCTTCACCTCCATCTTCTCGCAGCTCTTCATGACGGTGGTAGTTCCTCTCCTCCTCGGTCAGGTGGGTCTGGGGGCTTCTTGAGGTTCCCAAGCCCGACTGGACATGATGGTGTGTTCACTGTGTGCAGGTGTGCCGCCGGTTCCTCAAGGACGTCCTGGAGAGGCGGAAACTTCCGTTTGGTGCCATCAGCAGCGCCGTGCTGCTCCTGATCATCTACACCACCTTCTGTGACACCTTCAGCAACCCCCACATCGAGCTGGACCCCACCAGCCTGCTGCTGGTCATCCTCATCAGTCAGTGCACCAATCAGCTGAGCAGGAACATAAGCCACGCCTCTTTAGCCCATATGTTAGCCATGCCTCTTTAGCCTGTCTGTTAGCCATGCCTATTTAGCCGGTCTGGTGGCGCTGCTGTCGCTGATCCGTTTCTAAGGGAACAGAGTTTTGGTTGAGGTCAAGGTCCAGCTCGCTACGATAGCTTAGCACAAATAGCAGGAGTCCAGCGTAGATGACATCAATCTCAGACATGCTAGCAAGCTAGTTATGAACCATGTGGACCAATCATAGTGAAGCTTTTGTCACTGCCCCCCTCAGGTGGTTTCAGTTTAACTGGATGAGTCTAAATGTTGCCACCTAGTGGTTATTGATGGTACTGCTGCTGTGTGTGTCTGTGTGTGTGTGTGTGTGTGTGTCTGTCTGTCTGTCTGTGTGTGTGTGTGTGTGTGTGTGTGTGTGTGTGTGTGTGTGGTTTTCTCACACCATCGTCTCTTTACAGTCTTCTCCATCCAGGTGAGCTTCATGCTGCTCACCTTTGCTGTCTCCACCAGGTGAGGCTCCTCCTCTCCCTCCTCCCTCTCTGACTCCACCCCTTCATGTTAGGTTAACATGTTTGCAAACATGTTTTAGAGGTCTCATGACCCTCGTTTCTCTCTGCAGGTCCGGCTCAGGGTTCAGTCCAGCTGACACTGTCGCCATCATGTTCTGCTCCACACATAAGTCTCTGACGCTGGGTAGGAGTGATACACACACACAGACACATACACACACGCACACCTCTGACTCATTGTGCCGCTCTCACCAGGTATCCCCATGCTGAAGATCGTGTTTGCAGGCTACGAGCAGCTGTCCCTGATCTCGGTCCCCCTGCTGATATACCACCCAGCCCAGATCCTGCTAGGCTCGGTTCTGGTTCCCAGCATCCAGAGCTGGATGACAGCACAGCAGAAGGTACCGGAGCCCGCTAGCCGCCGGCACTAGCTGCTAGCCGTTGGCACTAACCGCCAGTGCTAACCGGGACGGCTGCATCCCAATACTAACCTCCTGTCTCCTCTCCTGCAGTCTAGTGTGTTGTTGAGATAGGGCCACATTCCAACAGTCTGTCTGAGTGAGTAAACAATAACAACAACAACCATCACTAGGGGGCCAATTCCTCCTCCCCAATCAGATCAGATCAATCATGTTCTACTTGGTTTCTCGTCCAATCAGCTGTTAGATGATTTGAGCTCATACGTCCACACACATCTGCATGCACATGCCCACATACAACACACCTGGATGAGGCATTCAGGTGCAGTGAGGAACAGGTCAGCGTTCGTGGTTACCTAAGGGACAATCGATGAGACAGAGTTCTGCTTCATGGATGAAGTCAAACCTCCAGCAGGTGGATCAGGTCCCCCATGATTCCACCATCAGCTCCCCGATAGGCCAGCCCTCATCATGTGACCAGAGTTCATTTTAGCTCAAGAAAGTGCATCCCTGGGACGCGCTTCAACAAACATTTGTGCATTCCAACATGATGTTTATGCATCCCTAAAGTAATAATATATGGTAGAAACCGTATACGCAAGGATTGAGTTTGCCAGTAGTACAATATAAAAACGAAACAAAGTGTTAATTTAATGATTTTATTTATGACATAACTCAGTAAAAAGGAAAAAACAGGAAAATTACATATTGTTTTTATCAAAATGTTACAGCCTTGGTGGTCATTCTTAAAAAAACACTTTAAAAAATAAAGATGTAATAGCATTTTCTTCCCTTTTGCTTTACACTCAATAGTTTTCTTTGCCTTTAGTTCATATATTCTCCTGTGGACACTGCACCAAACTGACAGAGCCTTCTGCACGCACATTTTTTGTATGATGCATTTTGTCTTGGATGCTGAAACTCGTATAACATCAAAATGCAATAGCAACTTCCGGGTTCAAAATTTAAGTGGAGAAATGGATAAATTGTGAATATTTTAGTTGAATGGAAGTGCGGTTTTTTCCAATGTTATATCGCGAAAAAGGTAGCATTGTCTGATGTCTGATGATCGTGCATTCTTGTCAAAAAATGTCCGTCAAAGACTCAAGGATGCACACAAACAAGAACACTGTGTGACCTCATGAAACCCCGCCCCTATTATCTGGATTGTTATTAGCCTGATATTCTAGATTTGACTTCAATAGGACTTTATCTCAGGTCGGTCTGGATTAGATCCAGAATTAGTACCGAATTAGAACTGCATCAGCGTATTAAAGGCTAAATCTGCCAATGTTCTGTTTGCTTCATAAATTACTTCTTTAGATTTAGAATTCTGAAACATTTTCTGTTGAGAAATTTTCTTCAGTAATTGATTTGATTCGTCAATTGACGGAAGAGATTTATTGATTGATTAATAATCACAAACCTGATTGATTATTAATTACAGACTTGATTCAGGTGCTAACTGCTGATCGAGCCCTTACGGATCAATAAATCTGTTGATGTGTTTACTTTGACAGACAGAAGTTGATCTAGTTCCAGCGTAGAAGTAAGGTACAGTCACAACTTCCTGTCGAACATCTTCCTCATCTTCAGTTCAGGGAAATCAAATTCTCATGTCGATGGTGGAAGTTCTTCCTCTTCCTTTTCCTCTTCCTGTCGGTTTCTTTCCTCACAGTCTGACACTTCCTGTTTTCCTATCCAGGTGGGGAAGCGATCGACTCTTCAGCCCATCTGACAAAGAGGAGGAAGTATACAGCCGACTGTGCCTTATCGCGACCAATCATCAGAGACCTCAGCTGGGGGGGGTGGGACCAGGCCCCGCCCCCATCTTTAAATATGGATAACTCAAGTTTCTATCGCTTGTTTTCTTTTTTTATATTTAAAAGAACTGTATTTTTATATGAAAAGACGAACATTTCTCTTGGGTTCTATTTATAATGACATGGGGCGTTTGTTTTGTTGACGGCACCTCCCAGCTGGAACAAGGAAGAGCTTCTGGGACCAAATCTTTTTATTTCTTTCCTCTTTTCTACCTTTTTCTTCTTCCCAGCCGCCACTGCCAAAAAAGACCTTATTTCTGTTTGTGATGAAGACGAGCGATGAAGCCGTCGATCTTGGCTGTGATTGGTCAGGGTTTTATCAAATGGGGGCTGGATTCCACCTGCTGGGGACCAGTTGTGGTTCTTCGGACCAAACGGACACCAGCATGAAAACTTTGCTCAGGGCAGGACTTCTGTTGGCCTTATTTCATGTATTTTATTACCTCCAGGGGTCAGGGGTCATCATCAGGTCCAGTCCTTCCACTTCCTTTAGCATCCCTAGAACATTTGTCAACATTTGACTTGACAATGCACCTGATTGGCTTATCAGTCTGTGACCAAAGCTCCTGCTTAAACCTGCAGTATTTCTGCTCAGTCTGGAGGGGGGGGGGGTGTTTCGCTGCATTCATCAGGTGTTAGAACTTCACCACAGGTTGTCACGACATCAGTATTCCCTATTGTATTTGAGGACCTAAAGACGAGCATAAACTCACGTGAGAGTAATGTTGTTTTGAAACGTCCGTCCTCATTAGGACTACATCCCCCTACATGAAGGCTCCCAACTAGAGCAGTCTGTCCGTTACCGTCGTTATTCGGGGGTCATTTTGAACCAGTTGTCGGGTGTTGGGTGGATCCTGACAGCCGACACGTTGCTCTGTTGGCCACCAGCCGACATGTTGCCCTGGCGCCTTCACCAGGCTGAAAACAGTGGTAGCACCAGAGGTCCAGGGGGGTTAATGAGTCTAAAAGGTTCATCCTCTGGGGTCTGAGGCTGCGTGAGCTGCTAATCGGAGGAGGTGCCCATCAACCTTATCATTTTACATTCCAGAACTTTCAGTCTGTAGGTGAACTGAACAGGTCGGTACGTTCTGTGGATGAAGGTGGCGTTTCTCCCCAGGGTCGCTTCGGACACAGGAAATAAAATATCATTCATTCGCTGTTTGCAGTGGGTTTGTTTCTCTATGGGGGCCAAGAGTCCATGGTCTGTTCCTGAAACCAAACCCGTGGGACCAAACTGAGTGGGACCGGTCCTCCTTACAAGATCCAATAAAGATGTTCACAATGTATAACGCTCAGTGCGATTTATTTCTAAGTTGGTTTGAGAACATGACAGAAGTAGTGATGATAATGGCCTCATTACAATGTTTATAGAATTCAGGTTTTCCTGAATTCAGACTCTGATACAATGTAAACAAGGATTTGATTCAGGTTTGAGTTTTTTAGTGTTAGCTGAAAATTATCCATCCTAAGAGAATGGATTGTATTTTTCGTCTCCTGAAAAGATGGTTCATCTTCTGAGGTTTTCAGGTGTGCACCATCTACGGAGAAATGTTCCAGGGCCAGAGGTTTGTGGGCGTGGACGTCTGGACCTGGTGGTGTTGATGGGAGTGGAGGATCCCCTGGACAGCATCAGGCATATCTGAAGGTACCCAGTCCTGAAGCTGCTTCTGAGCCAACGGATGGATGGACTGAAGCTGGTCTACTTTCCCAGAGCTGTATGACAGCTTAGCTAAATGGAAAGGCAAGCTATCATTTGGGGCGCCCCACAAAGAGGCTGCCCCCCACTCTACCTCCCCCTGCATGCCTATAGGCCCCATTGTATGTGTGTGTGAGTGTGCTACAGGGGCCTGTAAAAACTAACGTATGCATGAGTTTGAAGTACAGTATTTACTAACTGGAGTGTGCTCTTAATTTCCCTTCAAGGATCAGACTAGTATATAGTTTATTAAAAAAAAAAAAAAAGACGCTAGTTTCTTCAGCTAGTTACATAAACGATTAATAAGGTAGCTTCACTGGTAGCAGATGCTCACCACCAGGAGAGTGTCAGGAGGGTGGGTTAGTCTCCGGGCGATGCCAGGATGTCATACTCTGCCAGAAGGACCACACTGTTGTCTCGGATTCTCCGAACCCTCACCAGGTCTCCGCACTCCTGGACATGGATCAGCCCTCGCTCTCTTCCGTACTCCTGCTCCCGGTCGCTCAGCGTTACCTCTGTCCGTCGGCCACAGGTCTGCCGGTACATGTACCTTACACCGACCACCAGGAACATACCCAGGCCAGCCGAGCAGCCCAGAAGCATGCCCAGCTCCCAGGACGTATGTCTGGGGATGATGTTGGGATACTTACCTTCCCTGTCTGGAGTTCCAGAGGGACTGGAGGGATGTTTGGGTCCAGTGTTGATGATGGGAATCTTTGGTTTCACTGCATTAGCATGAACCACAGTTCTTGGTGTTGGTATGAGGTTTGGATCAGGATCAGGCGATGCAATGTGATCCTGGATGAGCAGCCTCTGGCCCACCGTTAGTGGTTGGGAACGCCCGGGGGTGGATGTGAGACGGGAAAAGAGAGAGCGGCGAGGAACGGCTGACGGTTCTAAGCGGTTGGATGTTGGTTGAGAGGATGCTACAGAAGAAGAAAAGGACGATGTTGAGGTAGAGATGGATGACAACGGATGAGATAAAGAAGAAGATAAATCAATGGAAAAGAAGAGGTTTAGAGAAATGGTGGAAGGTGAGGAGGAAAAGAAGGGAGCTGGTGCCGGGTAGTCGGAGGAGTTCTTGATGGGAATAGAGGGAGAGGTTCGGGAGGACTGGTCAGAGGGGAGCAGAGGAACGGAGGCTGGGGAAGGAAATGTGGGTTGGTTCTTTGTCGGGGCGGAAGGTGAAGTCGAGAAAGAGGATTGGTTGGAGGCCACGTTTGAACCTCTGGAGTGAGGAGGAGTGGTGGTACGAGGATGAACGAGGGAAGAGTCAGGAAAGGAATGAATGGATGCTGGAATGGAAGGAAAGGTGTAGGTTGTGGTTGGAGTTTGTAGGTCTTCACCCTCACTCAGGGAAGAGGTTTGTGTGAACGCTGGTTTGTTATGTGGTGGACCAGTTTGGAGGTGGGGCTGGGACCACGATCTGGGTGAGATACCCCGAGCCTTAGTTGGGGTGTCAGCCTGGATAAAGCCAGTGTGGAAAAAGGCAGAAGAAGGGAACAAAGGTTGAGGATAAGGAGGGACAGTTTGCCTTTGTCTAGCTTGGGTTTCTGATGGACCATACTTTGACAGGTTGTTGGACGGGACCTTCAGCTGGTTGAGAAAGACATCGATGGGGAGAGGCTGACCTTGACTGACAGATGAGGTTGAGTTGGAGTGACGATCAGGAGGTTTGTTTGATGAAGATGTCAAGTCCTGAATGGAGGGAAAGGTATGATGCAGAACTTTGTGGGACAGGGATAGAGGTCTGGGTGCAGAAGATGTAACCTGAAGAAAAGGCTTGTGTGATGGACTTTGGAGGGGCGGCAGGGACTGGCCTTCCATTCCCTCAGTGAATACAGTTGTTTGCAACTCATGTGGGCTCTTTCTCCGGGACTGGATCCTGAATGAACCAGTCTGGACCTGGGCTGATCCCATTGGGGTTTTGGATGTGGATGGTGCTGGTCTTGTACTGTGGAAGTGTAGACCTGAGGTGGTGACTTGATGATTGAAGGTGGTGTCTTTTGTTTCAGGACCAGTGTGTGGATGTGGGTCCTTAAGGTTTACCTTTCCTTCGTTTCCATTCAGTCCAGCATCAGGAAGGGGACCAAAGAGAACTGGACCGGTTGAGTTTCGACCTGTGACTTTGAACAAGTGAATAACAGGAGCTTTGATTCTCTCTGTTTCAGACGAGTTCTTGGGGTCCTTCACATGGGTATCAGAGCTTCCTGAGACAGTGCCTACATCTGTGGATCCACCAAAGTAGGATCTTGAAGGGATGTAGGTGTCAGTCTCACTTCTTCTGGTACCAACATCCTCGTCATTGACTGCCTGATTTTTCTTCAGGTTATCTTCAAGGACAGTTCTAAAACTGTCCAGGACTGAATGTCGAACTCCCTTGGGGGTGTATGTTTTGATTCCTTTGTGTGTCGTTGGAAGCCTCGGCTTTGTTCTTGGCCCGGGTGTGGCCATCGCTTGTTGGGTGGATGTTCGACGGATGCTGACATCTGTGCAACAGAGAGAACTAGGAATGTCAGACTTCGGAAGTGGGAATGTTCCCAGTATCCAACCTGGACCGGTTTCTCTTCTGGTTCATCAGATGTTTTCAAATGAATGTGTGTCGGTACCTGCTAGAGTAGTGACTTCCTCCTGCAGCAAAAAAAGCGAGTGCAATCTCGAACTCCCACTCCAAGGACTACGACTCCCATCAAGCACCAGGGTCGACTCGATGCCTGCCCAGTACACAAAGTAGGACTGGACCACCGTAATGCTGGAAGGAAAGACAGATAGCTCAGGTTCAGACGGGGTTCCTCATGACATTTAGGGGACCATATACTCACTAGAACCTGATGGCCCCCATGGGGGCATCGGGGGCCTTCCACACGAACGACAGGTTCCTCTTCAGCTGTTTGTCGGTGTGGGTCAGGGTGTCGTCTGCCAAGAGACAGCGTAGGGTATGCGTACCAGGAGGAGTCAGAGTCCAGGACCCGCCCACCAGCATCGGGCCCAGGTTCATGGACTCAATGGTGCCTTCTGCTCCAGTCCTGGCCTTGACTCTGCCTCCAGTTCTGCCCAGAGCCATGTCCACGGCGCGAGCCTGGAGCAGGAAACCCATGAAGTCCCGAGAGCTTCGGACGGTTACTGAAGGGGTAACGGGAGGACTAGTTAAACCTGAACACCTGGGAGGACTAGTTAAACCCGACCACATGGGAGGAGTAGTGAAACTCGAACACAGGGGAGGACTAGTTAAACCTGACCACATGGTAGGACTAGTTATACCCGAACACCTGTGAGTATCAGTTAAATCCAAACACATGGGAGGACTAGTTAAGCCTGAGAACACGGGAGGACTAGTTAAACCCGAACACACAGGAAGACTAGTTAAACCCAAGCATACAGGAAGACTAGTTAAACCTGAGCACACGGGAGGACTAGTTAAACTCAAACATGCAGGAGGACTAGTTAAACCCAAGCACACAGGAGTACTAGTTAAACCCGAACCCACAGGAGGACTAGATAAACCTGACCACACGGCAGTACTAGTTAAACCAACTGTCTCAGTGTCACACTGGTGTTTATATCTCACCGACCAATCAGAACCATGACTGTCAAGACTGAAGCCACAACTGAATTTAGCTTGTTAGCGGGGTGCTAGCAAAATACAACAAATTAGCATTCTGCTATCAGGCACTGTTTGGTCTCATTGTACCCCAAAAGAGATGAAATCAACATTTAGCATGTTAGCAAGCTTGCATATTAGTGCTCCTGTTTGTGGGTCAGACTTAGAAACCTGATCTGGTCTCTCCTGACATTTGTTCATGGCGGATGGAGTGGTTCTTCTGGGCTTGCTGGCGGTCTAGAGGTCTTACCCGTCACCAGCTGTCCGGGCAGGTAGGAGGACGCCGATGCACTCAGGGTGACAGGACTCCGCCGGGGGTCCAGGGGCTGAGCCCGAATGTGGGTGGGGATCATTCCTTGACAGGAAGCATGGCCGGCGCCGCTGGAGAAGCTCCGAGTGGGTGGAACCAGCAGTACCAGAGACAGAACCAGAGACAGAACCAAACAGAGGCTGGTCCACATGATTGGCCGTTGTCACCAGTGCTCGCTCAAGTTCAGTCCTCCTTCAGTGTCTTGGAGTCTTTAGCCCCACAAACGGGTCAGAGTGTTCAGGTCGGTCCACTGGCAGAGGGAGGGGCTGTCCAGGATGTGGGGGGCCTGGCGGAGGAAGGGGGCTGGGCAAAGGGTGGGGTGTGGATCCAGAGCGAGTAGAGCTGTGGGAGTGTCCCGCTCTAAGGGTTAGGGTTAGAGTTAGCTAAACTAGTCTCTTCTTCACGTGTTTTAAACTAGTCTCTTCTTCAAGTGTTTTAAAGTAGTCTCTTTTTCCTCAGCTTTAAACTAGTCTCTGTTAGTAATGATGTGTGTTACTTCCTCATCAGTGTGAAACCCTCTCCTCCAATCAGAGAGCAGCTGCTAGCCTTTAAGGCAGCGTGGGGTGGGGGGATCCTGGAGGGCGTGGCAGCAGCTGGTGTACATCCTGTTAGGGTGGGGTGGGGTTGTGACCCCATAGCCCTCTTCCCTAGAGACGGTGTGAACATGATGCCGTCACAGAGCTTCAGACCAATCTTCAGAAGTGTTAACGGGTTCCTTGACCGACCAGAACTTCATACTCACTTGGGTTCTGTTTATGAGCTTCCTCTGTGAACAAGGCTCTGACATTTCTCAGGCCCCTGAACACCTCTTCCAGAATAAACCCGTCTGTCGGAGAACCAAGTCAGGACCCGACCTGATTTCATCACTTCCTGTTTTTGCTGATGAAGATCCTGCCAACAGTTTGGTGTCAAAGCCCTGGCGCCACAGATCTATCCCATTTCCATGGTAACCTGTTAAACATTCCCCAGACATGTCCCCCTATACAGTATTGATTATTTCTTTATCTGTTTGTTTATTTATTTATTCATAATAACAATACAATGAGCTCTAACTCATTTCCGTTCTTTACATTCAGATCTTTTGTTTCCCATCGTCTAACCGACACAACCAATCAGAGAATAGGAGGAACCAGAGAGGGCGAGGCCTGCATGACACTCAAACCTGCCAAACTGGGGTTAAACGAACAGAGCGCCCCCGGTGGAGACTGGGGGCGTATGGTTCTGGTGTGGCGGTTGAACCATGAAGTCTCCAAGTGCACCTATGTTTGATTGGTTCAGAAGCATCACCTCCAACCTAGTAATGCAGGATGTGATGCTTAGATGCTAATGTTGCTAATCGACTTGAATGAGCAGTGGGTGTGGCTAAAAGTGTAAACAGTGCGAGACCACAAACTATGAATCGTTTGTGTGTGTCAAAGAGTGTTGTGCCCCCACGTGTCGTGTCATGCTAGACGCAATGCTAACTGTTAGCAACTAACAGGGTTGACCACCGCTGTGTCCATTTTGGCGCCAACGCCATGGGTTCACCTCGGTTTATAGCGGCGCCGCTGAAAAACTAAAATCCTGTGAAAACGTGTAATTGATGACAACACACCCACACATGCTAGCATGCTAACACTGTAACATGCTAACAGCACTGATCTTTAACGGTGAGCACGCCGCCTACCGGCCAAGCGAGCGCATCGCGGATCCAACGAGAAAGTTTTTTTGTTTTTTTGTTTAAAGGAAACATATTTTTGTTTACCATTATGACGTCATTTTCTGAGGTGTAAACAAACATGTTTTTGTTGGCGCTGTTTTTTAAACTGTTTAAACCGTTCAACGGTCAATCATGTCCGCTCCTTCCGGTACGACAGACCGGCTCCCCACCGGCGTCTCTCTCCGGTTTTCACTGTTTCACCCACGAGCACAGGCGCGTGCGCGCGGGTTCACGCGTGTCCCGCCTGTGCTCCGATCCGGCGCGTGGACGGAGACACACTGCATCTCGCGGGGAGGCTGACACCTCCATCTGCCCTGCCCGGTGACCGACCCGTCGTCCTCCGCTGAGGGTTCGGGGAAAAACGGACCGTGTCCTTCCACGACGAAACCGGAGGGCTCGCGGGATACCGTGACAAAAGAAGAGGAAATTTAACCGGGAACCGATCGGTGGTCTATATTTAGCCCGTGCCCCGGACTGCACCACCGACGCCACCTGCCCTCCCGGTACCGGTAAGTGACGGAGACGAGCCGGGCGCGGGTCAGCGCCGCGTGGGTTCGCGTTCGGGGTGTCCGGTTACCGACGCGAGCTGACCTGTGAAAATGACTTCTGAGGTCTCGTGAGGTCGTTCAGCCATGTTGCGGGAGAGGTGCGGTGGGAGGGCAGGGGAGGGGGGGGGGGGTACCGACTGGGCTCTTGACACCTGCCCCCGTTCCCGGTAGGAAACGGAAAGGATCCGTTACGACGTGTGTGACGAGCCCCGCAGCCATCCCGCACCGGGAGTGACTTTGTGACCGATCCGTTCAGCCATGTTGCGGGGGGGAGGGAGACGGAACAGCTCCCGGCGGGGTTCTGAGGGGTTTGACACCGACCGGCGAGGGGGAAGGGGAGGGAGGGGTGGAAGAACCGCTGCCCGGTTCTCCGGTCGGATGCAGCGGGAGGGGGAGGCCAGTCACCGGACCGGTACCGGACGGACCGGGGAGCCGCCGGTGCCTCCGGGCTCCGGTCGATTTAAACTGATTGGAACGGAAAAAGCGGGACGTACGATTCCTGATTCCATTGTTTGTTCGAATATTAACGGAAAGACATTATCGGTTGATTTCCGTTCATCTTTGATCAGCCCGACCCGCGTCACGTGACAAGCATTCTGATCAAACGTCATTTCTGTCCGCTGCTGATCAATAAGTGATGAGGAGGAGCAGCTGGGGGTTATTGATGAGAATTGATCAGCTGATTGGTTGTGGAGGGAAGGTCAGGGCAGGAGACAGAGGCCCGTTGCCATGGCGATAACAGGATGATTTATCTCTGATTGTTGGACCGGAGCTTCAATAATTTATTCCTTCACAGATTGTTCATATTCCTCCTCTTCCTCCCTCCTTCTTCTCTTTCACCTCCTCTCCCTCTATCCGCCCCGCTTCTCTCTGGGGCAACGGCAGCCCCCCCCTTCCTCCTTCTCCTCTTCCTCTTCCTCTTCCTCTTCCTCCTCCTCCTCTTCTTCCTCGTCCTCGTCCTCCTCCTCCTCTTCGTCCTCCTCCTCTTCTTCCTCCCCACCCACCTCCTCCTCCTTCGTTTCCCATCATGCTCTCCTCACCTCCATGTGTTCCAGTGCTGTTGTCTTATTTTAGCCTGGCTGCCTTCCTCCTCCTCCTCTTCCTCATCCCTCTCTTTCTTCCTCCTCTCTTCTGACTCTTCTTCCTCACACACACCATAAGATGAAGAGTGTGTTGCAGCCTCCCTCTGATGCAGCCCAGCAACTCACACACTCTGCAAACACACAGACACACACCGACAGGGAGGCGGACTATCCAGACGCCACGGGTTCGAGTCCCTTCCCATCAGCCACCTCTCTGTTCAGCCCCGATGTCAGCAGCAAGATGGCGTCTGACCTCCTCATCAGGCTGTCAGGTAACACACACACACAAACACGTACACACACACACACCCACACATACACCCCCCCCCCCGCCCAGACACAGGTACACACACACAGACATGCACAGACACACACACACACACGTACACACACATCCATAACCCCCCCCAGACACCAGGGGTATGATGATGTCATCGATCAAAACTGTGATGATGTCATTAAGGGGGGAGTGTATACGAATTTTGTTCTCGTGATGACTTCACACACATTTGTTCAGGACTTTACTACTGAAGCTAAGCTAACCCTACAACAAAAGAAATACTCCGGTGTCCACAGACTTTTGGCCACATAGTATGACGACACCAGTCAGCTGTAGTCTCTCTCCCTCTCTCTCTCCCTCTCTCTCTCTCTCTCTCTCTCTCTCTCTCTCTCTCTCTCTCTCTCTCTCTCTCTCTCTCTCTCTCTCTCTCTCTCTCTCTCTCTCTCTCTCTCTCTTTATCTCAGAGGCGACCCAGAAGGCCCCGATGCATCCTGGGAGGCTGGAAGAGGCAGAGCCTCAGAGGCTGAAGGTGCGTGGGGGCCAGCAGCACGAACCGGGTCTGGCCCTCTCGCCGGACGGCCCCGGGGCGAGTCCTGAGCCGCCGTCGCTGTCGCACACGCCGGACGGCGACAGCGCCGACACGCTGGCGTCGGACATGCTAAGGAAGCTGGCAGGTGTGTCCTCAGGGGGCGTGGTCACCATCAGGTCTGTCCTCAGGGGGCGAGGCTCTAACTCAGGTGTGTCCACACGGGGCGGGGCTCTAACTGAGACCATCTCAGGTGTGTCCTCAGGGGGCGGGGCTCTAACTGAAACCACCCCAGGTGTGTCCTCAGGGGCGGGGCTCCAACTGAGAACACCTCACATGTGTCCTCAGGAGGCGGGGCTATAACTGAAACCACCTCAGGTGGGTCCTCCGGGCGCGGGGCTCTAACTGAGACCACCTCTGGTGTGTCCTCAAGGGCGGTGCTCTAACTGAGACCACCTCAGGTGTGTCCTCAGGGGTGGTGCTCTAAATGAGACAACCTCAGGTGTGTGCTCAGGGGTGGTGCTCTAAATGAGACAACCTCAGGTGTGTGCTCAGGGGGCGGGGCTCTAACTGAGACCACCCCAGGTGTGTCCTCAGGGGGCGGGGCTCTAACTGAGACCACCCCAGGTGTGTCCTCAAGGGGCGGGGCTCTAACTGAGACCACCTCAGGTGTGTCCTCAGGGGGCAGGGCTCCAACTGAGAACACCTCACGTGTGTCGTCAGGAGGCGTGGCTATAACTGAGAACCTCGGGTGTGTCCTCAGGGGGCGGGGCTCCAACTGAAACCACCTCAGGTGGGTCCTCAGGGGGCGGGACTATAACTGAGAACACCTCAGGTGTGTTCTCAGGGGCGGGGCTCTGACTGAGAACACCTCAGGGGTGTCCTCAGGGGCTCGGGTTCTAACTGAGACTTTCATCAGGCTTTGCACCACACTGACTCATTTCCAACCAATCACAGAGCTCCAGGAAGTGAGCAGTCATGGAGTAAAGATCAAAGAAGAAGAGGTGCTGATGGAAGTGGACTGTTTGGCTGCCTCTCAGCCGATCACAGCAGAGATGACCCCGCAGGCTCTGTCCTTTGCCATTAAAACAGAAGACCAGGATCTCTGTGGAAACGAGACAGACGCGCAGCGCCTCAGCGGCGTGAAAGTCGACGACCCGTTCTACCTCAGAGGCTCTGCCCCAAACCAGTGCAGAGTGAAGAGAGAGGACCCACCTCCGGGAGCCAGGGTGGAGGCGGAGCATCCTCCAGAAGCAAGGGTGGAGGCGGAGCCTCCTCCAGGAGCCAGGGTGGAGGCGGAGCCTCCTCCAGGAGCCAAGGTGGAGGAGCAGTACCTGAGAGCCGTCCTGTGGCAGGACATGTCCCTGAACCTGGCCTCCACCCTGCTGCACCAGCTGTCAGGTAACACACACACACACACACACACACACACACACACACACAGACACACACACACATATATTCATTTTGTATCTAATAAAATTTCTTCTTCTTTTAATTAATGTTGAACGTTGTTGTATTGCTATGGAAACCAGTTAAAACAAGTGAAAATGTGCAAGTAAAGCACAATAACTGAGAGAAACATGAACAATTATGGGATGTCACACTGTATTTAGCGTTTGTCAAAAACAAACATAAATAAGCGTCCAATAGGAGCTGTTTACTGTTCATTGATCGATCGGTCTGAACCTGTCTCTGCAGAGAGGGCCAGTCGATCCACCGGGCGGCTTCTGGAGGGGTCGGCTCCGCCCATCACCAGCAGGTGAGGTCACACTTCCTATTATCGCTGGGTGATGTCATGAGCTTTTACCTGATTGGCTGGGACTTTGTCTCCTGTCTGCAGTCCTGTCCCAAAGCTGAATGTGGACAAGCAGCGATCATCCCCACTCCAGATCTCCCATGAAGCCCCACAGGGTGACACTAACTCCCACACACACACGCATGCACGCACAAACACACACGCACACACACACACAGACACACACACACGCTCACGCTGTAATTGGCTGGCTTGTGTTGAACCACAGCCACTGACAGCTGTTTGTTTTTCCTGCAGAGCCCAGAAGCGTCAGCAGAGATCAAACCTCCTACTTCCACAGGTGAGTGGGGACCAGGTGTCTCTGGAGGCAGACCAAGAAGGTGACCCCTCCTCTAGGTGGCCCAGGGGGAGGAACCAGTCCATGTTCACGTCGGGTTCTTGTCTCACCTGTCTCAGGTGTCACGTGTGCGGCTTTGAGACGGACGGGCCCACCCTCTTTCACAGTCACATGACAGAACACCGTCAATGGGAGCGTGGCTCCTTCTCGCTGCGCTGCTGCTTGTGTGACCACTCGACCAATCAGGAAGCAGAGATGAGAGCTCATGCTCACACACACCTGCAGGGGGGCGTTGGCGCAGATGTGAGGTTCGTGACGTGTGCATGTCATTGGATGGATGGATGGGTGTGGCCACCTCTCATCGCAGCGTCCTATTGGTCGCTGTGAGTCACATGTAATCTAGGGAGAGTCAGGGTGAGGAAGAGTAGGGTCGTAAACATTTAAGCCGTATTTCTCAAAGAATCGAAGAGACGCAACTCAGAACCTGCTGGTGAGCATGAAAAGGTGCTCCACAGGGATTCGCCCCAGGACCCCCATTGGTTCAAATCCCATAGAAAAATATGGCACAGAGCCAGGAAGCAGCTGACACATTTGTCCCACGCCCACCTTAGTATCCAACTGGTCGCTGTTTGGTAGGACCAGTAGGTCCAGTAGAAACAGGATGAAGTTCTGGTCGGGTTCTGGACCTGATGTGGTTTTAATCCTGGTGTGTGTGTGCGTGGGTATGTGTGCGTGTGTGTGTGTATATATGACCCCTAGATGCCCCGTCACTCCTCCCGCCTCCTCCTCCAGCAGCCCACTATCGGTTGCCTTGGCAACCCAGCTGGAGAGCAGCACCTCCGAGCATCGCTGCCGCATCTGCCAGAGGTCGTTTCCAGGGCAACAGGAACTTCTGGTTCACTTCCAGGGTCATCGCCAGGGCAACCAGTACCGGTGTGACCGATGCGGTCACCTGACACGAACAGCCAACAAGCTGGTGGAGCACGTTCGCGTGCACACGGGGGAGCGGCCGTTCACGTGCGACCTTTGCCCTTACAGTGCCAAGAGGCGGGACAGTCTGCGCCTGCACTGCAAGGTCAAGCACGCCGGTGACGTTCACACGCACCGCTCCTACGTACACACGCACCGCTCCTACGTGCACACCGACAGCCAGCGCTCACACACACACCTGCAGCGGCTGCACACGCCCCCGGCCATGCCCACCACCCCCCTTCATCCGTCACTGTCCGACCAGACGGGATGGAGGGATCTGTCTCCCCTCCTCCCCATCAGCACGCTCATCAGTCTGAAGCCACGCTGCCCTTCCTCTTCCTCCTCCTCTCCCTCCTCTTCCTCCTCGACCAAACACTCCTTTCTCAGCTACCTTGGTCTGACAACTTCTTTGTAAATCCTCCCCCCTCAACCCTCTAACAGTGATGGATGTGAAGCGCTGTGAGACCGCCTCCAGGGGGACGTCCCTCAGTTCCTGCTTTGACTCTGAGTGAGGAAGGTTCTGACTCGTTGCATCATGCTCGTGACTCGCGTTGCCTGCTTTTAGCGTACTTGTACTCCCTGAACTGCTAGCTGTTTAGCTGTTTAGCTGTGTGACATATTTACTGCCTGTCTCCAGAATCCTTCTCACCCATTTCAGTTTTTGTTTTGCTCTGTACGGCCACAGCTCTGCTCGCTTTTCCTCAAGTTAAATGCTAACATTAGCATGCTAACATCTTTGTAGCATTGCTGGTTTGGTCGTCATCTCCACGCCCAGCAGGAAGCCGTTCACCGGACAACACGCTACAAACGTGAGGAAGTTTTAAAATGAAATTGGATATTTTTAATCTGAAATCTTTTTTTTTTTAAAAACCCTGTCTTTCATCCAGTGGCATTTGCGCTGCGCTGCCATCTAGTGGTTCGGCAGGCAAACAAAAGCGATCCAGTCATTTGTTTGGATGACAGAACGTCTGTGAAATACAAAGGGAAATTGTTCCACATCTGTTGTCATGGTAACGGAAGTTGACTATCTTACGCCTGTCCGTGTGTCCACGTTAATGACGTGCGCTCAGCTGCCTTGTTAGCATAACATTATTAGCTGGAAACAGCAGGAAGTGACTTAACCATCAACCAACAGAAATTCTGCTGGCATCACATTTCTCTCCTGTTGAACCAATGACTGTCTCTGATTCAGACTCCGCCCTCATGGACATGTGACCCCGCATCCAGTGGCACCTCATGTCACATCAGGACCTGGACTGGTTCACCGTGTGAACCTGGACTGGCTGCACCTGTTGGATGTGTAGAACCCAGAACATCCTGTCGATGACATCATCGACAGATGACGGTTCTGACGGGTTCCTGATTGGACCTCATTCTTGTCTAGAAACATCGGACGAATAACAAGACACACCTGGATGCAAGAGGCTTTCCCTCGTGGGGGGGGGGTGAGACACGCCCACCCCCACATACTTTTCATCTTGTCTTTGAACTTTTTATTGCTGATGACTTTTGTTTGTGGTGATGAAAAGCACTTTATGACCAGAGGCTGAGACGCATCAATGTGAGGAGGTTTAGCTCCGCCCACCAGCTGCTCACGGACTGATTGATTCGTTCTCCTCAGTCCTCTGACGTCTCTTTGTTCCTGGAGGACAGTAATGGTGTTTGTAATGTTTGTGTTGTACATTATGAAATATTTGTGTTGACATGACGACATTCCTGTGAGTCTGAGGATCAAGTTTTAACGTTGCACTACGTAGAGATAAAGGACGGAAATTATGTCACTTCCCGTTCATATGGGTGGCGTTGGGAGTGACCCCGCCCTCTTTGGGGTCATTTTACTTTGGTAGACGAAAGACTAAAGTTTAAACTGGTCTCCAGGAGGTGTAGAAACACCAACTGAAATGTGATGCACAGAGAGATGTTAGCTAACAAAAGCTAAAGCATGGCCGAACAGCAAAAGGTGATGCTGACAGTGTTGTTAGCATGTAAGCAGGGAGCTAGCATTAGACTGTCCTCAGCTCCATCATTCAGGGTTTTAATGCTCGGGGCTAACCCTAACAGGTTGTCACCAGGCTAGCATGTTAGCATTTATTTGAGTCTGTGCTCCTTTCCTGATGTTCTTGGACTTCCTGTCTGTCTGGTCAGATGATCTATGATTAAAAAAGTTCTAATCACAAAATCACACGAAGAAGCATGAAGCTGATCATCACAGACTGTTTCCTCCAAAACCTTGATTTTCATTTCCTGTTTCCTGTTCCTGTTTGAAACGATCAATAAAGTTTGATTTGATCCAACTCACACCTCGCCGTTACTCACCATTGCTCACCGCTACCCACCGTTATTCATCGTTTCTGCTACTCATGTTGCTAACGTTACTCACCGTTACAATTACTCATCACACCGAGAGCCTTGTGAGATGCAAACCTGAGTACTAGGAGTAGTAGTGCTCACTGGTATGTATTAACAGCAGTACTATCAGCAGTACTGACAGCGGTTCTCGTACTATGATCAAATGGAGCTGAAAGCTGAACTGAGGCAGAGGAGCGAGGGATGAAGGTCACACGCCACACTCACCAAATGAGTGGGAGGAGAAGTGTCAATCGCCATGAGTCCTATTCCCTCCTCAGTGGTTGCTACGGTTACCTGGCATGTTGTAGGTCTCCATGGCGGCAAGACGGAGGCCTGTCTATTGGCTGGAGGCTGCCCCGGAGCTGGCCAATCATCCTTCAGCATGAAGGCTCAGGGCGGGCACAGGCACAAAGGTCATTATTAGATCTGGATAAAGGCCCGACAGGAAGGGAGGAGAGTAGATGAAGAGGAGGGGGAAGAGATGAAGAGGAAGGAGGGAGATGAAGAGGAGGGGGTTAGATGAAGACAGGGGAGGGCAGATGAAAGAGGAGGAGTCAAAGGTGACAAGACGATGAAGGGAGAATGAGATGACGTGTCTGAATAGAGAGGGTCCATAACAGGACAAGAATGTCAGAGGTGGTGAGGATGAAGATGATGATGATGGTGATAAAGATGGTGATGATTATGACGATGATGATGATGATGATGAGGCTGAATCATTCTGATTCCAGCTACAGATAGCTTCGTTAGCGTGTTTTGTATTTAGCATGGCTGACATTCAGAGGTCCTGTTAGCCCTGAGGCTTGTAGGTAAATGCTAACATGCTAATACTTCACAGCTACAGTAGTGACCATTTTTCATTAACATGCTATCATGCTAAATAGCTCCAAACAAAAAGTGCAGTGAGGAGATGGGTAAAACCACGTTCATTAAAAACCACTTCATATAACTGAACACATGAGTAGATGACACACACACACACACACACACACACACACACACACACACACACACACACACACACACACACACACACACACACACACACCACCGCTCCAGGCCTGGAGATCAATAACTGCTGTGTGTGACAGGAAGAGAAGGAGGAACCACAACGGAGCTGGAAACAGGGAGGCGTCAGGAGCAGAGGAGAGGAGAGGAGAGTAGAGTAGAGTAGAGTAGAGTAGAGTAGAGTAGAGTAGAGTAGAGTAGAGTAGAGTAGAGTAGAGTAGAGTAGAGTAGAGTAGAGTAGAGTAGAGGAGAGGAGAGGAGAGGAGAGGAGAGGAGAGGAGAGGAGAGGAGAGGAGGAAGGACTCAGTGATTCAGGAGTGGAACCAATCATTAATGTATGAGGAGGTTGTGGACACGCCTGCAGGGGTCGTGTTTGCTGCTGATCTCAGACGGGTTCCAGTGCTACAGTGACGTTACTGCAGGTGGTTTCTGATAATTTTATTATTGTCCGGGAGAAATGTTCCTACCATTCAAATAAAAGAAAAACACAAGAATTACAGGAATCTTACAAAATCACAGGAAAATTTTTGTAAGTATGGAGAAGTGCTCAAAGACATTATAATTTCCAAAAGGAGTTTTATACAAATTAAAGAAAGCAGCAAATTCTCATTTGAGGTGAGACCAACCGAACACAGCCGCGGAGATCAACCCACGTTTTAATTTACTCCTCCACGATGTCCTCATTTCCGGTAGCTTGATGCAGCCCAGTGGGAGTGTCGCACTGTTTTGCCCTTTCATCCCCCACGTGGCGCGTGATCTCTTGGGGTTCCCCCGCAGCGGACAGTGGAGCGTTCACGGTAAAACACAGGAAATAAACCGACGTGTTCCTGAAGCTCCTCTTCAAATGCGTCTTGCGCGGAATTAGGGTTTTATCGTCTTAAAAGACGTGAAGGATTTTATTTTTATAGCCAGTGCCGGGATCCGTGCATCATTCATCACAAACAGGGTTTTATTTTGAAAACCTTGGCAGGAAGTTGTTTCGCCTTTGCATTTATTTTCTATTAAGACAGCGTTTTCTATTCCGTACCAATGTTTGATATTGTCTAGCTGGTAAACATGATTATTATAAGAAAAAAAATACTAATATTTATCCTAATTAGAAACAGGAAGTGCTGCGATGCGCGTGTCTAACTTTCCGTCGGAGAGGAAGAAGGGGCGCGTTTTAATTTTAGCTTGACTGCTAACAGCTAGCTGAAGTTACCTGCATTAGTTTCACTTTCGGACAACTAGGAGCGCCTCCTCTGGGATTCAATTTCAAGGAAAACGAATCTCTAAACCACCTTTATGTTCTTTGACACTCATCCGGTCGCACAGGAACAACTTTAACTTCCGTCCTGGTGACATTTAAAACTTGTAGATTTAACCGTTAGCAGTCAGGACGCTCAGACGCGCAGTTTGTTTACCAGCTAGCTTCCAGCTAGCATGGACGGCGGTGGCAGCCCGGAGGAGAGAGGGGCAGAGAGACTCATGGACGACTACCTGAAGTCCATCGGTTTGCATCGGAAGAGGGTTGCCAAAGACGGGTCGTGCCTGTTCCGGGTCGTCGCCGAACAGGTAAGCTAGCGGGAAGTTTGTAGCTTGCTCCCAGCGCCGGTGACAACTGGGGTGGGTTAGCAAGTGGCTAATGTTACCCGTGTAGAAGTTAGCTGTCGGTTTGTGTAGCAGATAAACAGTTAAATCAGATTTGTTAACCTTTGTTAAGTTAAAAGTGTTTTGTGTGATGCTGTGTTCAGGACGGTAGGAAATGATCAAATATACCTGTCCGACCTGTGGAAAGTGCGTGTACACATCACGTGACGTCTCATACTGTTGACATGATTAAAACCTAATTAGACTGCAGTTCACTTATTGTTACGCCGTGCCAGCCGTCGCGATGACGTCACACCAAACTGTTTTGTCCAGTTCAGCCTGTTCTGCATGTTGTTGTGTTACCTTTAACATCTGTTGTCGTTGACCTTTGACCCCTTCCAGGTGCTACACTGCCAAAGTCTTCACACGGTGGTTCGGGCCAAATGTGTGGCATTCCTGAGAAGGAACCGAGAGCAGTACGAGGCGGTAGGAACGGTCCAGCCGTCTGATTTTTGTTTCCTGATGTTTGTTTGTGATGTCAAACAAACAAACTTATTTTGTGTTAAAGTGTGTTTAAGACTCAGAACCTCTCTGTCCAGTTCGTGGAAGGCGACTTCACCGAATACGTGGACAAGCTGCAGGACCCGCAGGTGCAAGCAGATGACAGGGCCACGCCCACCCCTGGGGCTACGCCCACCACCCTCTGGAGCATTTGGTTTACTCCCCGCTAATGCTAACACTAACGTGTGTCCACCACTTATTTTTCAGCAATGGGTGGGGGAGGTGGAGATTAATGCGCTGGCCGTCATGTACAGGTAGGAACCCGCAGACATCCGTCAGGCAGCCACATCTTTAGGTGCAGGTGTTGACCCCGCCCCTTTCTTCCAGGAGGGATTTCCTGATCTTCCAGGAACCTGGAAAACCAGCCGTGAACATCACAGGAAACAACTTCAAGGAGAAGGTGAGGAGGTGTGGGTCTGATGATCAGAGTATTGATAGGCTGATCGGTCGCTCGCTGCTGCCACCCGCTGACCCTTGGGGGCATGTCTCCTCAGGTGCTGCTGTGTTTCCTGAACGGGAATCACTACGACAGCGTTTACCCCATCTGCCGCCTGGAGAGCGCCGCTCTCTGCCAGTGTGAGTACCGACTAGCAGCCCCACCTCCAGACGGGGGCGGAAGCGCTGGGGTGGGGCCAGACGTGTGTGTGTGAACGCTGCTGTTTCCTGTGTGGCAGCCGTCCTGTACGAGCTGCTGTACCAGCGGGTGTTTCATATCAACCAGAGCCTGCTGGGAGTGTGTCAGCGCACTGGCAGGCCCTCCGACCTTCCTATTGACGACAACATGGCCGCCTGCGGCAGCAGCGACGAGTCGGATGCCGACGCCAACGAACCGCTCTGGTGAGACGCCACCCAGAGGCGGAGCTTCAGCAACCGGAGCGCCGGCCGCTCTGTAATTCTGTTTTCAGGACTCCGTTTAATCCAAGTCAAATGTGTTCTCGCTTTGTGACGCAGGATCGAGAGTGAAACCACAACGTCCAGATACACCAGGGTAACACACACAAACACAAACACACACACTTGTTTCGTGCATCATGACAGCAGAATTACCTGAATCTTTTACTGTGTGTGTCTGTGTCTGCCAGGGCCGTGGGCGTGGCCGGTACCTGCCTGAGAGGGTGAGGCGTTCACTGAACCCGACTCTCTTCAGGAACATAGAGTACGACATGTGGCTCAGGACCAAGAGAGGTATCAGAGGGCCAATCGATCAGGGCGGTGCCTGATGCCTATCCAATCGATGACATCATGCTCTTGCAGATCAATGACATCACACTGACACTCTGATGTTTGTCCCTGCAGCCCAACAGAAGATGGATTATTGCATCGCTGCTGGGATGCAGTACAGCCCCGGCGACCGCTGTAAGGTGCGTGATGTGCTGACTGTCATCACCGGTTTCCTAAATGCACCACCGGTTTCCTAAACGCATCACTGGTTTCCTAAACGCATCATGTAATGTGTGAGTGTGTGTGTTTATGTTGTCACCTATAGGTCTGTCTCGACGGAAGTGGGAAGAGCTACAATGCAACTGTGAAGGAAGTGCCCCCCAATAATGGTCTAGTCAGCGTTTACATAGAAGAGCTGGGAAAGAGGTTAGAGATCAATAAAGTAGATCCTGAGATACACTTAACATTTAAAATAACTAAAATCATTTTAATCTGTTGGGACTCCTGAAAACGCATCAAACCCCCTAAATTATGAAAAAAACAATATATATTTATCAGCCAAAAGACATACAGACTTTACCTGTGTATGCAGCAGTGGTGGGCCTTGCATTTCATACCTAGGCCTTCAGTGATGCTGTCCTTAGTCAAACTTGCATAAATACAACCCATAATGCTGTGAGCAGCCCCCACCGGTGCCACCAATGTAACGGTCAGGACTGAGACGTTTATAACTTCTCTCAAATGAGACAAAAACCGGCGTCAGCCCCACTCTTTTTATTGTCACTTGCACAGAAGAACCACGAGGCCACACCTTTAATAGACGTCACACAATACATCACAGAACAAACCGACTGAAATGACCGCATCATTTATGACACCACAGCTACAGAAACGAAATACAGACATACACTAACACACTACCTCTATCATGTCTAAAACGGGCTATTTTCCAGCAGGGACACAAGTCTCTGTGTATTTCCACTACAATCACACTGCTGTGCAAGTGCACCACATTACTTGCACACATTGCAGAAGAACAAAATATTTTTTCATTTTTAGTACATTTGTCATTTTATTTCATTATAATTGATTTGATATAAATGAAATTAAATTGCAAGAACATTAAATAAGAAAACTTAGATAAATGAAATGTTTGTACTCGCTGAAACAACCCTTCAAACGGCTTATTTAAACACAAAAGCCATTCTCCTTTCTTTCCTCATGAACACTCCGTTAGCTAGAACAGGTTAGGTAGTTCTGGTTAGCTGGTTCAGGTTAGTTAGAACAGGTTAGCTCCTTCAGGGATCGCACCCTCGTCTCGCTAGTTTCTCTTCAAATGTGCGTCTGCATAGCATCTGCATAGCGTCGCCTTCACAGAGTGAGTATCCAATCACAAGACACGTAAATATCAGGTGAACGTGAGGCCAGCTACAAGGCCTTAGCGTTGCCAACTCTGTTAACTATATGTTCCCGTTCACTCACAGTGCAGGGAGACCTGCATTCTAGATTCTAAAGGTCCTGGGCAGATTTCATTCAACCTGGCAACACAAGCTAGCTGAATTCTGATTGGATAAAACCCCTCTAATCTACAAATGGAACACTTACCGAGTGTTGTCCTATGTCATATTATATCCAAATGTAGAATTATATATTTATATATACATTTGAATATATTTATTTAAGGAAAATGTATTAAAATAGAATTAATTTTCATCATAAATTTTATCACAATCTCTGGTTATGTTAGACCAGCAGAGAAGGCCTTTCTGGCCCTCACCGCCCACCACTGGTATGCAGTAATCCCTTGTTATTCGCTTTAATCCATGCCAGGACCGCCCGTGAAAAACGAAATTCTGCAGTATAGCAGTAAACTATTTTATTATTGACGGTAATTTAAACGTTTATGAACCCTCCCCATACTGACATTAAAGGTCCCATATAATGCTTTTTTAAATTCATGTCATTCAGCTGCCAGATGTCCAACTACACTGTATTTGAAATGTCTTGCCTCAGAGTGATCCGTGGTCCTCAATATCTTTCATTGAATATCGATAAGTTCTCTTCCGCTCTGAAAGTCTGTGTTGATGGGCCGTAGCTCTCAGCTCCCTCTCTCCACCCCCTCCCTCTCAGAGCCTTCCCTATCTCCCTCCCCCCTCTGAGCTGCCCAATCAACACTGCCCTCCCCCGCGCGTTCACGTGTGTTTGTTTACTTGGCCACTCGAACGCGCCGGCATTACAGATGGATCGATCGCCATTGTCTGCAACTTTTTTAACTTTCAGTAACTTCCCCGCTGCATATTTTGCTCTAATTCTTCTCGTGTTTTGCACTGTTGTTTTTCATGATTTAACGGTTGATTTTTCGGCGCTAAGCGTGGACGTGCTTCCTCAGTCTTTGCTGAAAAAAGACTCATGGTTCATTGTGTAAACATGATCAGACCGGCTGGTGATATAATTACAGTGTTTTCTGAAAATCGTCATGGACAGTGAGAGCTTGTGGATAACAAGGGAGCTAAGCTAAGGCAAACTAATGAAACATGGGATTTTACCATTAAGACCAAGTTTTTCTCGTGTGTGTGTGTGTGTATACACGCAGCTTTTCGATCACTTAGAAGAGCTAAAGCTGCTTTCATTCACCAAAAAAGACAATTGTCCTGTGTAACTGGTTATGTTTTCGATGTGATGTTGGCCTCGGGCCGACACACACACACACTGACTGCTAACTAGTTAGCCAAATGCTAGCTGAATTCAACAGCTTATGAGGAACTTTCACTGTGTAGCTCTGATCCAGGTCGTTAACACACACCGCTACGGGAGCCTGATCACGAACCTCACACAGGCACACACACAAACACACATACACTCACACAACTGAAGTGGACCTGTACCTAGTTAGCCAAATGCTAACTGAGTTCAACAGCTTGTCAGTGTGTAGCTCTGAGCTAGCACATTACCACACAATGCTACCGTAGCCTGAATGAACTCCCCCTTTGGGGATTGCCACACCTGGGCATGTCAACCAATCAATATCGTCAATCACAGAGTGCAGTCTATGACTTAAATTATGTCACAAACGGCCATTCTAGCAAAATCCGATCGTTTTGATTCGGTCCTGGCCATGAATTCCTAAAACTCCAAATATCTATTGATGCAGGAAGCGTTTGTTTACCAGATTCAAGGAGTTGGTCGGGTTGGGGAGGACCACTATGTATATGTAGAGACCTGAAAAATGTGATTTTCATAATAGGATCCTTTTAAACCACCTTATATCTGTGTTACCTTTTCCAAAATTCTTGGACTGTTTAAAACACTTTTTTTTAAAAAGAAAAGTCTCGGGAGGAACTGTGAGATGGATCGCACACTGATGTTGTCAGCCAATAGCAGGCATGTATGGTATCAAGTGACTACCTAAATCCGCGATTTAATGAAGCCTTGCATCTTAAATTGCGAATATGCGAGGTATTACCTTAATTGTATATGTTATGCAAACAATGACGAAGAATGAAAAGAAACACAAAAGTCCAAGAACAACGAACTACATCTTTACTCACCAAAGAGAACGAGATCCGGTCTCACTAATGTTATATCCATTCACCAACATGTGGGAAAGAACAGGATCCTGTCTCAACTGACGTTGTATCCATCCGCCAAATAGTGGTGGTTTCCTGGTCCTGTGTGAACTGGTGCTGTTGTTTGTGTGCAGACAGGTCCCTCTGTGGAGTCTCCGCCCCCTCAGTGATGACAACAGCTGGAGCACTGTGGTCAGCAGAGACAGGAGACTCAGCAACGGTCATGGAGGTACACACACACACACACACACACACACACACACACACACACACACACACACAGTGACAGGAGCTTTCCTCTCCCCCTCAGACTGGGAGGACAGGGGTAAAGGGCGGGGCAAGGGGCGGCACCTCCCAGCATCTTCCTCTCTTTCTGGGACGATGGCGCTAGGCACAAGTGGGCGTGGCCAGAAGCAGCCCCCTTGGCCCCCACAGGCCCCTGTGGAGGAGCAGGGCGGGCTGAGAGCCAGCAGGTCAGTGTTTGTGTTCTGATTGGAGCATGAAGCGTCTGACCTGCAAATCCAACAGGTCAGATGTGTTCCAACAGGAAGCCGGCGAGCGTGGGAAGTCCCGCCCTCCATCCGACAGAGAAGCAGGATTTGACCAAACAGGAGGAGGAGCAGAAGGTGGAAGTGGTGGACATGCAGCTGACGGACGAGCTCAGCTTCCCCGCCCTCGAGGTGAGTCTAGGCGGAGCCTCGCCTCACCTGTAAGGTGTTCATTTGTTGGACCGCTCTCCAATCAGCTCTCACTGTGTTCTGACTCTTCCTTCCTCTCAGCGGGGGCCGGTGCCACAGGGCGACGGGGGGAGGAAGAAAGGAGGAGAGAAGAAAAGATTGCAGAGAAACAAGCCGGTGCGTTGCTGTCTGGGACTGCTAACATTAGCATGATGATGTCATCGTTATGCCACTGATCACATGGTTGATGTTAACTTAGCCATAGTTAGCCAGTAACGTCCTTGTCAGCTGATGAAGATACCTTTTAGCATTTAGCGTGTGTGTGATTAGCATCAACAGCTGAAGCCACAGCTGTTTGTTTACTTGTTTGTTTGTTGCCATGGAGCCACGCTAACGTCTTTCCTTTGTAGAGGAGTCCGCTGGATGACGTCGGCGCGTTGCTGCCGTGTGCTGGGGAACCCCCCCCTGCGTCCACCAGCCCTCCCCCGCCCGGCAATCCACCTGCCGTAAAGATGACCGCCACCGTGGCATCCAGCCTCCCACCTGGGCCTGTTGCCCGAGCTCAAAAAAGAAACGCACCTTCTTATGCTTTAGCCGTTGGAGCCACGTCCACTACTCCTCCCGCCACTGCGACCGCTCCTCCCCCTGCCCCGTCCTCCACCACTGTCTTTCTCACCCCTGTTCTCCCTGCTGCTTCCTCACCCCCAGTTCTCAACACCCACTCTTCATCCTTACACCCCTTCTCCTCTCTATCAAGAATCCCGTCTCCTCCTTCGTTTTCCTCTCGTCCTCCCACCACTTCCTCCTCCTCCTCGTCTCCCCCTTCTGCTTCTCTGCCCCCTCCCACTTTCATTGCTCCCGTGGCCCCCCCACCTGGTGCGGTGCAAGGTTACTTCTCTTCCTCCTCCCTCCCCCGTTCTTCCCTGCCGGTCTCCCCCGTGTCCCACTCACCCAGTCCTCCCTTGTTGTCACCTTCCTCCTCCTCTTCCCCCCATAGCCGTCCTGCTGCTCATTTGAACAAGGATCCCACCAAAACCCCAAGTAAGAAACTGCAATCATTATCTTTTATTAAATATTAATAATTATTTGTTATTGTTATACATTATTTACTATTAGTTATTATTGATCTCCTTTAAATTCACTGTAAATAACATCAATGTTAGCCCGGTGATTGAGCTAATGAGTCCATTGTAAGCTCGCTAGCTGTTGTCATGGATACAGGTGTAACAATGATTTTTTACTCTTCATCTCTGCTGTTTTACAGATTCTGTGAAGGATGTTGGAGTCACTCTAACTGCACCTCAAACCTCCCCAAGCCCTGCCTCCCTTCCCCAGGTTCCCCCCCAGGTTCAGTCCCAAGCTCCGCCCCAGGTTTCCCCCCAGGTTCTGCCCGAAGTTCCACCCCTGGGTTCTCTGAGCCCTGATCAGAGTGAGATCTCTGTGTCCCAGACCCGGGCCCCCTCACCCCCGGGGGAGAACCAAAGCCACTCTTTGTTGCCCACTGACCGACACCACCATCAGGTCCGGTCCCCGTCCCACACTGGGGAGGCGTCTGAACCCCAGAACCAGACGGCCTCCATGCCCCACCTATCTCAGTCCGAGTCTGAGGCGGCCCCTGGCCCCCAGGGTCCGATAGAGGCCCGGCTGTCTCACATTCATCACATCAAGACTCAGACCAGCCCTCCGGCCCACTCCCAGCAGTCGCACTACCCGCCCCCTCCTCAGCACCCCCACATGGCGTCTGTACACCCATTCCACCCCCAGACCCTCACGGGGGCCTTCCCCATGCAGCAGCTGTCCCAGCTTTACCTGGACCCCCTGTACCCGGGCTTCCCTCTGGGGGAGAAGGGCCACATGGCCCCCACTCCAACTCTGTCCTCAAGCGAAGGAGGAGGAGACCTCCCCAGAGGTGAGAGTTCAACTGGGGGGCCCCGCACCTCCTGGGGTCACTTTCAGTTGGTGCCTGAAAGCAGAAACATTAATTTCCTGGTTCTGGTTCCTCCCCTGCAGATCCCAACGTCCTGAGGTGGTTCTTCAACCTGGGAGTCAAGGTGAGGCTGCTGGGGTGGGACTAATGCTAATGCTAGCAGGACTAGTAATGCTACTAGTAGTATTAGTAATATAAAGTAATTCAACATGAATAGACCAATCAAAGCAGAGAATGAATGTGATTGGAGCCAATCAGCATCAGCTGTGTAACAGACAGCCTGATCGAGACCCGTCAGCATCTTAAGCTGATGGAGATCTAGCACCTGATTGGATGACGTTGAACATGTGATCATCACAGCTGCTGTCTGCTTTCCTCCAGCTTCCTGAACAGGAAGTGTGTGTCTGCTAGCTTCCAGATTAGCATTGCTAGAACAGGTGAGACTGGTTTTTGTGTAGCCTGTTGGCCCCCAGCAGTGAAACATGTAAACTGTCTCTCGCCCGTCTCCCAGAATGCCGAGTCGTGCTTTGTGAACTGGTGTTCAGGGACATCACTGCTCATCACTGCTCTCTCTCTCCAGGCCTACTCCATGCCCATGTTCCCACCTTACATGTACCTCCTGCCCCTCCAGCAGGCCCACACCATGCACCCAAGGCAACACTCTCCCTCCCCCTCCCCCTCTCCCCATTACCCATCATCCACCCCGCCCACCAGGCATGAGGAGCCACACCCCCACTACTCTCAGTACAACCACCAGACCACATCCACTGACCCCCCACAGTCTGCTGACCTCTTAAGCCAGGCTGGATACCCCGTCTTTGAACCGCTATCTCATAGGCTGGCATGCCCCCTGTTGCCATGGCAACAGCATCATATTCCCCCACCCACCAATGCCAGCTTCTCAATTGGGTACCCGACCCCATACCCAGTCCCCCAGGCCTACCGCCCCCAGTACCTGTCCACCATCCCGGTGTGGTACCGCTCGACCCGCGAGGAGGCCCAGGTCGGCCATGGGGGGCCGGAGCCCCCCCAGCATGCCAGTGGGGACACGCCACCTGGATCCGGTCCCCGCCGAGCCCCCGGTCCTCCTGCTGCTAGCTCAGTTAATGCTAACGGACAGTCAGGAGCTCCTGGTTCTGGTATGTAGGACGATTCTAGACGGTTGTAGACGAAACGTTTAACCCTGTGAGATCATTGTTTCATGTCAGGTTTTTTCCCATCAGCCCTCAAGGAAGAGCAGGAAGGGAGTCTGACTGGAGGGGTGCTGCTGGTGGACCCACCCCTCAACAACACCCCCATTGTACGGAATTCACCACCTCACATCGTACTGGGATGGTAACTGTAGCAACGGTAGTAACCGTAGCAACGTGTCTCTTTTAGCTGGTTTCAAACCCTGGTGTGAAGGATGCCCCCGTCTCCATGACAACAATGAAGCCAAGCAGCATCCCAGGCTCTCTGTCATCGTATGACATCACAAAGACGGCCACTGACGGCTCCGCCCACGGTTACCATGGCCACCAGAACCTGACGCCTTACACCCCGCCGGGAGCGCCTGAGCCCGGTCAGGGGGACTCCCCGTCCAACGTGGCAGAGTGTCTGTCAGTCGGATGCAGCACCGAGGACGACTGGGATGAGCAGGCGGGATTCAAACCAACAACCTTAAACCCCCGAGGGTCACGGAGGATCTACAGAGGAGCCAGTCGGGGAAGGAGTAGCTACGATCCAGGCAGGGGGGCATACAGGAGGAGGTACGCAGGCGACATGGGGACAGGGTATAGCTACATCCAGTATAGCTCCTCCTACAGGGGGCGGGGCCATGAGCGGGGGTACTAGTTCTCTGCCTCGTCAGCGTTCTGATTGGTGGACACGAGACACTACTGTTCTGAGGTTCTCCTCGCCGAAGTTGTTAGCTAGCTTGTCGTTAGCATGGTGCAGCGTCCTGTTGTTGTGGATGTAAACATCAGGAGGAACATAAACATAACGAGGCGACTTTTTGTCTGGACAGAGGTTTACTGAGTTGTGATTGGTGACTTTGTTCTGCAGTTTTGTTTTTCCTTAAAGTTTATCTTTTGGGTAAATTTTTATTTTTTCATAATGTTCAAAAAATTCTTCCATCTCTGTGGTAAACTAGAAGCTGCTGCTGGTTAGCTTAGCATAAGAACAAAAAAACAGGAGGAAGTAGCTAACTGAGTGAAAAAATTCTCCTGCCACAATGACTTCAGCCATTTTTGTTTTAAGGGCTGGGCTAGGCTAGGCTAGCTCACCTCCTCCTGGCTGTGGGTTCAGGTTAAACAAAATGGTTTCTGAAACGAAGTGAAACTAAAGCGTAGTTTGAACAAGGGGCTGCTGAATCTGAAGCTTTATTTAAATGCGCTGAATGGCTTTGGTTACTCACTTCCTGTTTGGTGCCTTGCCTCCGCTCACATTTTCCTGAGTTGAGGAAATGCTGCTGTAAAGGAAGCGGCTCTTGTTGTTTCTATAAGGTTGAATAAATAAACTTGAGTTTGGATCCTGTTGTCGTCGCCGTGTCTATTTTCTGTGACGCTCAGAGTCGCATTGACTTGTAAAATCAATCAAAAACAATGGAGGCGTTTGATCAGATGACAACAGTTTATTTGCTGCGAATGCGTGGCTTCTGATCGCAGCCCGCTGGCGTGACGCGATGGACTTTGATTTGGAACACGTGACAACATGGCGGCTGCTGAACGCAAACGCAGCCCGGACGCGATCGATGGGTGTTCTTCCTCTTGACCTTAACGAATCTGCTGTTTGCTGAACGCAGCCCGGCAGAGCGTATGTAAACACTCCCAAACGCAACCCCCTGCATGAAGTTGTCCTACTCGTCCAGGAAGAAGTAGTTTCCGCTCTTCTTCTGCTCCGTGTCCTGGAGGAGGAGGAAAGGGTGAGTCAGCATCTCTTTGAACACAACTTTATTGGTAAGTTAACGACAGTTATTGGTAAAAACAGTAAGCTGCTTTAAACCGTAATACCACCAACGACCAGTAGAGGTCAATGAACCATTCCAGTTCAAGGGTTCTACTTTTAGCTTCTCTGATGTGTTATCATCAGTAATTATTACTTCCTGGTGGCGTCTTCTGAATGCTAACAAGTTAGCATGCTAGCAGCATGCTAAGCTGCCTTAGCCGCTATAATTAGGGCTCGCACCTTGATTGAGTTGAGTTTGTTGATCCGCGGCCGGTAGTTGTTCGGGTCCCGTCTGAAGGTGATCCCCAGCAGCGCCAGGAACCGGTTCATCCCGGGCAGCAGACCCTGGGGGCTGGACATAGAGGTCAGAAGTCAAGGCGGCATTTGGGTGGTGCTCTGGATGCGTCTGTGGGGGGGGGCTCTTACGTGTTGGCGGCGGTGCGTTTAGAGGGAATACCGTCAAACACGATGACTCTGTCAGCCAGGTAAGTGGCCATGATGAAGTCGTGCTCCACCACGAACGCCGTCTTCTTGGCGTGGAGGATGTACCTGTGTGGAAACACCAGCGTCAGAGGGAGGAGCTAGAGACGGAGGAGAGGGATGGGGCAGGAACAGGAAGTGTGTTGACCTCTTGACGACCCTGGCAGCCATCAACCTCTGCTCAGAGTCCAGGTAGGCAGAGGGCTCGTCGATCAGGTAGACGTCCGCTGGTTTGCCGAGACACAGCGTGAGGGCGACCCTCTGCAGCTCACCGCCGGATAGGTTCTGCACCTGAGGGTGGAGGGGGGAACACGTGAGGCCAGGCTGCGCCCCCATCAGCAGGTATCTCGCTGGCGAGCGGTTCTTACGTCCTGGTCGATGATGCTTTCGATCTGCATCGGCTTCATGACGTCAGTGATGAACTGTGGATGGGTGTAGGCGTCGTGGATCTTCTCGTGCAGCAGAGCTCGCACGCTGCCCTACAGAGAAACCATGACATCAGCTTGACGGCGGGGCTCTAGGCTCCCGGCTGGTCCGTGAACGCACCTTAAACTTAGGGCTGATGGTCTGAGGCTTGTAACTGACGTTCAGGATGGGAACCTCGCCTGCAAAAGAATCCAGATCAGTGTGGGTCCAGGTCTAGACTGGGACCGGATCCGGGCAGGTACTCACCTCCACCGTCAGATCTGAGTCCTCCTGCCAACATCCTGATGAAGGTGGTCTTCCCTGTGCCTGTGGACGGGAACACATGACGTCAGCGTGCCGGTCGGGATGTCACCTGATGCAGGGGTGGCGTCAGGTGATGTCACATGACGCAGCGGCATCCTACCGTTCTCTCCAAGCATCACCATGATCTCCGAGTCTGTGAACTCGCCGCCGTTGATCTCCAGCGTGAACTCGCCCATCGTCTTCTTCATTCCCGGATACTGAATGACAGAGCAGCAGCATCAGCAAGCTCCCGAGTTAACAGAGAACTGGAGCAGGTTGCCGTGGAAACGCCAACACACCTGGTAGTGCCGAAGCCTCTTCACCTCCTCCTCATTGGCTGTCTCCGCCACCTTGAAGACCAGCGAGGTCTCACGGAACCTAAGGTTCTCCGTGGGGACGTAGCCGTCCAGGAAGATGTTGATGCCTGAAACCAGAGAAGAAGAAGGATGGACCCGGGTGGGTTTTCGATCTGCTCCAGACCCACAAAACAAGTGCAGGGGTATGTTTGGTTTACCCTCACGGACGCTGAAGGGCATGGTAACTACCCCGTAGGCGCTGGGCACGCCGTACAGGCAGCAGATGAAGTCAGACAAATAGTCCAGCACGCTCAGGTCGTGCTCCACCACTATGATGTACCTGCAACAGAACGCCATCAACACACACGTGTTCTGCCCTGCCTGCCGTCCAATCACGCAGCACTACCCGGAGGCTTACCTGTCTGGCGTAATGAGCGACCGGACGGTGATTGCCGCCTTCAGCCTCTGCTTCACGTCCAGGTAGCTGGACGGCTCGTCGAACATGAAGCTGCAGCGGAGAAGATCATCATGATGACAATTGTCATCATCATCGTCATCATCATCACCATCATCTCCTTACATGTCCGCCTTCTGGATGCAGACGACTGCGCAGGCGAACCTCTGCAGCTCTCCTCCGGACAGGTCCTCTACATTTCGGTCCCGCAGATGGGTCAAATCTACCCGGCAACAAGGTGGATACAAACCAGCCAATCACAATACACACGTAGACAGTTAGGAAGCAAGCCAACAAAATCTGGTCTTTGTGTTTATGTGTGTGTGCGTGCGTACCAAGCTGCTGACACACCAGGTCTTGTGTTCCTGTGTCGTCCTTCCTGGTCAGGATGGCTCCTACTGACCCCTGGAGGCAGACGTGAGAATTACACTCTGAACTGAACGAGTCCTGCCCCAGTTTCCCCGGCTTCTCCCATCTTTACTCGTCGCCTAGCGGCCTTGCCTCCTGCCCCTGAAGCGGCCCAGGCTCCCAGCTACCCCACATGGGTGTGTGGGACCTGTTACCTTGACGGTCTTGGGGATCTGGTCCACGTACTGTGGCTTGACAATGGCCCGCAGGTCATCCTCGAGGATTTTGGTGAAGTAGTTCTGCAGCTCAGAACCTCTGAAGTATGTCAGGATCTCCTGCCAGTCCGGGGGGTTCTGTTAGGGAGTGACAAGATCAGCTGATCAGCGGCACCGCCCACTTGAACCACAGTGGCGTTGGGGGCTGGGGGGGCACTCACGTCGTACTTGCCCAGGTTGGGCTTCAGTTTTCCGGCCAGGATCTTCAGAGCTGTGGATTTGCCAATGCCGTTGGTTCCCACCAGACCCAGCACCTCTCCGGGTCGGGGGATGGGCAGCCTGCACACCAACTGCCACAGTCAGCCCACGCTTCAACCAATCACACGCCATGAGGCGTGAAGCTAGCTCCATCTACACATCCCATCAGGTGTGTGATTCTCTGGCGTGTTCTAGGCGTATCTGATTTCTAGAGACCTATTGATCGTCTGGATGGGTGTGGCTGTGTTTGATCTAGAGGCGTGTTTGAGGGCGGAGCAATACCTGTGGAGTTTGAAGGAGTTGGCGCCGTATCTGTGTGTGGTCTCCTTCTCCAGGTTGCTGGGCAGGTTGACAATAGACAGCGCTCCAAAGGGACATTTCTACAACAACAGAGGGCGGGTCAGGTGGTGTGGGCAAAGCCAGCAGGCCGCTCTAGAGTGGGCGTTACCTTGATGCAGATGCCGCAGCCGATGCACAGGGACTCTGAGATCCAGGCGATCTTGCTCTGAGGCGTCACCTCGATGCACAGCTTCCCTGCAAACACAGGGCGTTAGCGGAGGATGACAGTTATGTGCTGTCCGGTTCCGCTTCTGATTCCAGTTCTTGCCGCGTCACTCACCCATCCGCACCACTGGGCAGCTCTTCTTGCACTCCTGGCGACATTTCTTGGGTTTGCATTTGTCGTGGTTGACGATGGCGATCCTCGTGTTTTTATCCGCCATGACCGACGCCAGCACCTGAGGAGCTGAGCAGAACCGGGTCAACTTCCAGGTAACAACGCCACACACACAAAGGTCCACCACAGGTCAGCTGACCTGGCCACACCTGCTGTACCCCCATGATAAGGGTGATGCTGCCACCCCAATTGCAAGATCAGACTGTTAAAAAGGAACCTATCAAACAACCAGCTGTAAAGAAAAACAACCAGCTTTGAACATAAACAACCAGCTGTAAACACAAACAACAAGCTGTTAACACAAACTGTTTAAATACAGTTTAAAGAAGGTGGTCTTCCTGTTACCACAGTAATATGGAGACTAATGTAAACATGTACAGTAATCCCTCGCGTTTTCGCGCTTCAAGAAGCCAGGCTTCAACTCATCGTGGACTTTTAGTAGGTAGCACATGGTACCGTACGTATTGGCAGACAACATCCGGAAATGCGCTACGTTCCAAGACTCACTGAACGCGGCGCACTTCAGTGTATTAAAGAATCACTTAAAAGCGCTTTAAACAGCCGATAAGAGTGGGGGGGAAATGTAATACAGATGTAAGGTGGTTTAATGTCAGTATTGGGAGGATTCATAAACATTTCAATTACCATAAATAATGAAATAAATACTTTGTCGCTGTATCTCGGAATTTCGTTTTCGCGGGTGGTCCTGGAATGCATTAACTGAGTTAATGCATTTCATTAACTGAGTTAATGCATTCCATTAACTGAGTTAATGCATTCCATTAACTGAGTTAATGCATTCCATTAACTGAGTTAATGCATTCCAGTGATCCCTGTAATGTTTACACATTTTAACAATGACTGACCAATCAGAAGGAGAACTGTCAGACATCAATGCTGATGGTTCTGAACTAACTAGGTTTTCAATTATTACTTTACATAAACATTTTATTTATATTCATGTTATTATTATTTGTTTGTTTGCACTCTTTATGTTTACATTGTTTGCACTTTTACACCTATCATGCTTTATGTGCTTTGAATTGCGGCTTGGGGGCTAAAAGTTGTTTGGATTGAATTTGAATTGAATGCTTGCTGACATGAATATCAGCATGTTAGCACAATGCTAAGGTTAGCATGCTGATGTCAGGCTGTGCTGTTCTAACCTTAGCTAGCTGGGTTGCTTTTTCTGATTGGTCGGAACTGGTCCAGGGCTCCCCCTAACAGACCCTCATCAAGTTCTTGATAATATCTCTGCCAGCTTCATCTTCTTCTCATCATCAGCCTAGAAGTGTTTTTTTCCCCGCACCACCATGAGACAGGCAGTGACGTCACTGCCGTACGAACATACAATTCACGTCATTCCTCGAGCTGATGACGCAGCTGCTACTAGAGTAACAGGCCGAACCGGAACCAAACCGTTACCCCTGAGATAAAGGATCCATTCAAATGCTGCCATGCTGCTAGAGGCTCGCGGCCGGATGTCTGAGGCTCCGACCCCCCATCGGTTCACACACCGAGGGCTTCGAACCTAGAGCCGAACGCTGCGCGAACCGGGCGGCGGTTCCTCCCGTCCTCAGATGACCTGTCACTAGGTGGGTCACCGACCAGCCGAACCCACCGAACCGTCCGCAGCTTCGCTGTGGTTCGATAACCCCCCACGTGGTGATTATTAGTTCGGAACCACAACCAAGGAAATACTGAAGCCATGAATTCCTGAACGGGGTTCGGTACGCGGCCCCGTTACTGACATCTGGGGCCATCCTTCCGGTACCGTCAGCGGTGTTTCAAACCTGTCACGATCAGGGCATCGATCAGCTTCACCTCTACACCCGAACCGATCGATCAGCAGCATGAAACACGGCTCGCGCGCTCGGTTGTGACGATAGCATCCGTTACCTAGCAGTTAGCATCGGGCTAGCATCAGAGGCCCAGGACCGACAGCTGCTCGCCTGGCGAAAGCGTTCGTTTACCGGGTATTTACCGCCATAAAGACCCAACAACCCCCTCGGCGGGTTGCGAACTCACCCCTTGCGGCTCCCGCTGCTGCGCCTCAGAGGAAACACACCGGGAAACCGACTAGAAAAAAACAAACACACCGGGACAACTTCTCTCTCCCAGCAACGTGTTCCTCCGCTGGAAGCCGGCTGGAAAGATGGCGGGAGCTACGCAGTCAGCACGCGACGCGGGCGGTGACGTCATAGGAAGCGACAAACGTGGGAGATTGGAAGTAAGTAGCCGTGAAATGATGCGGGTTTAAACGTTATTCTGACCGGACAGACTCGTCGGCGGCTGTGACGGCACACCGGAGGGTTTTACCTAGCGATGCCGTGAGTCTTTTCACCGTGAACGGTTTTGAACTTTGTATTATAGCGGTGAAACGTTAGCTGCTAGCAGCTAGCCGCGTTAAACTAGCGATTCCCGGATGGTGTATTGGTGATGTTTGTGTGTCATCGATCAGCTAATACCGGATTACAGTTTAAAAATGTTTAATATTCCGGTAACGAGTTTCCTCTGTCAATTTTATTATGAATTAAACGTCTTTAGTTCAGACCTGCTGGAACGTCAGTCACACACACACGCACATACATACCGGTCCCCCTTTGGACCTGTGTGGACTAGAACCTGACACCATCTGTTCCCTAACCTTCAGGTCACAGATGGCCACCCCCAGCAAGACGCCGCCCGGCGCCGACCCCAAGCAGCTGGAGCGGACCGGGACGGTCCGGGAGATCGGCTCCCAGGCAGTGTGGTCCCTATCGTCCTGTAAACCCGGTGGGAACCGAACCAGCGTATCACCTGCTGTGTGAGGGACGCCAACCCGACTGACGTCATGTCCTCTGCAGGTTTCGGGGTGGATCAGCTGAGGGACGACAACCTGGAGACCTACTGGCAGTCGGACGGCTCGCAGCCCCATCTGGTCAACATCCAATTCAGGTCGAGATCCGGGAATGGAAATTTCTCTCCAAAGTTTTCCAGGATGTTTTCCAGGCTTGTGTGCTCTGGTTTTTCTAGGAGGAGGACGACTGTGAAGATGTTGTGTATCTACGCTGACTACAAATCAGACGAGAGCTACACCCCCAGTAAAATCTCAGTCCGTGTGGGCAATAACTTCCATAACCTGCAGGAGATCAGGGTAAAACCTCAGTAGGTCATTGGCTCTCGCCTCCATCAGCTGCTCCTCTCAGCATCATCCTCCTCTTCCTCTCTGCAGCAGCTGGAAATGGTGGAGCCCAGCGGCTGGATCCACATCTCTCTGATGAACCAGGTATGATCCCGCCTCCAACCCGTCACCTCACTGCTCATCAAAGATCGCTTGCATCGTTAGCATTAAACTGTTTTTATCTACAGATGATAATAAAGGTGAATCCAGTTTTTTATCAACTTTATTAGCAGCATCCTCGTAACGTTCTCCTAGCTTGGGAGTTTCAGTTTAGTGGTAATGTCTTCTATGTTAGTAGTCCTGTGACTGAGGCAATAATCTTGACAAGTGTCAAGAGTGACTCATAGACAGATGTGAGGGAGAGAATACACTCATTTAAAACAAAACATCGTTCAGAATCAGATCAGAAAGAAAACAGAAATCATTTAAGTTCTGGAATCTTTCTGTGTGACCCAGTATCGACTGACCCACAGTCGGCTATCGACTGACCCACGGACCGGCTGACCCACGGACAGGTACTGACCCACAGACCAGTACAGATTGACCCACCTACTACCCACGGACCAGTTCTGGTCCATGACCTGGGGGTTGGGGACCGCTGGGGTTGGGTCCTGGAATGGAACGGGGCAAGATGGTAACTGAACCTTTGCATCGTAGCGGACCAACGAGCCCATCAGCACCTTCATGATCCAGATCGCGGTTCTGGCCAACCACCAGAACGGCAGAGACACACACATGCGGCAGATAAAAGTCTACACACCGGTGGAGGAGAGCTCCATTGGAAAGTTCCCACGATGCACCACTGTGGACTTCATGATGTACCGCACCATCAGGTGACCTGGACCCATCAACTCAGGACCAAGACCGATGCAGCAACCCGTTTTCTAATGATCATGAAAGTTTTGTTAAGTTTGATGTTTGATGTTAAAGCCAGGCTGAAAACAGGAAATGTGAGATGTGTTTGTTTGCTCCAGTTTGGATCAGTGTTCACTGGTGGTGGGGAGAATTGCCCCCCCCCCCAAGTTCACGAAAACATGAATATTTACATATGAATAGAATATGTATTGATCCATATCTTTTATTTTGTCTGATAGCAAACAGTTTAGCTCAGTGCTAAAAAATAGTCAATCACAGGAGCTACGGCTCTATTATTACATGATCCTAAAAAACCCCCCAGCTCTAACCCGACCCTAAACCTAAATGTAAGTATAACCATAATCCTAAAAAAAGCCTAATCCTAAATCAAAACATAACTGTAACCATTAATCCTTGATACTAAACCCTAACCCAAATACTAACCCTACCCTAAATACTGACACTTATCCAGGAGTCGGCAACCCAAAATGTTCAAAGAGCCATGTTGGACCAAAAATACTTGTGTGGAGACTCAAAAAATTAACATCTAATATGAAAGCAACACAGGCTATTAGTGTATGTTAATGTGAACAAAATGTTATGTCTGAAAAGTGCAAATGGATCATTATAGCTATGATATATGATAGCTAGGACAGGTTTATGGCTAAGTTTAGGAAAATAACAGATGTCATTATAATGGCTGTTGGCAACTGTAATTTAGTTCAATTTCAATCAGCCAATCAACCTTTATTTCTAAAGAGCTTTAATCGCATCAGACAGTTCAAGAGGGTTTTAAAAGAGAAACCCAACAGAACCCTCAAGAACAAGCATAAGTGACAGCAGTGGAGAAAATCTCCCTCAGTGAGGAAGAAACTGTAGGACTCAGACTCTGGAGGGTGACAGTCTGCCTTGACCGATTGGGTAGAAAAATACCATAGAGAGATATAATTTTGATTTTAAAAATTACGTTTATTCATGACTAGATTTTCAGTTATCCAGGTCATGGTTATCCAAAGCTGTTTAAGTCGATCCACTGGACGTTAAAGTTCTTGAAGACTTTTCGTCTCTCATCCAAGAGACTTCTTCAGTTCTGAAGGTGGCTGGTCATGTCCACAAGACATACACTACACTAACAGAAACATGCAGCATTAACAGGACTTATATACTGAACTATAAAATATAAACAGTATAAAATTAAAATGGGCGGCACGGTGGCGCAGTGGGTAGCACTGCCGCCTCACAACACGGCGGACCCGGGTTCGAGTCCCGCTCTGTGCGGAGTTCGCATGCTCTCCCCGTGTCTGCGTGGGTTCTCTCCGGGTTCTCCGGCTTCCTCCCACCTCCAAAAGCATGCACTTCAGGTTGATTGGCTGGTCCCAAATTGCCCGTAGGAGTGAGTGTGTGTGTGAGTGGTTGTGTGTCTTTGTGTGTGCACTGGCGTCGTGCCCGGAGTGTCCCCTGCCTCACGCCCTATGCCACTGGGATAGGCTCCAGCTCCCCGTGACCCGGTGCGGCGGATATAGCGGTGGTCATATGACAATGAATGAATGAATAAAATTAAAATACAAACAGTATAAAATTAAAATACAAACAGTATAAAATTAAATTAAAATATAAACAGTATAAAATTAAGTCTTTTCAACCATGTGTTGACCTCTCCACCCCCCCCCTCTCCTCCTGAGAGAGTCATTGTGCTCCCTGATGGCACGGGGCACAGAGGAGGACCTCAGTCTCTCTGTGGAGGTGCTGTGTGACAGCAGTCTGCCGCTGAAAGTGCTTCTCTGCTGGGAGAAGGTGGTGTGCAGGGGGTGGCTGGTGTTGTTCATGATAGTCTTAACTTTAGACATGGTCCTGCTGTGATGCTCTGCATCACTTCATCAAAGTCCAACCAGAATTTCTCCTCCTCCAGCTCACATCCTACCTGTGGAGCATACCCACTAACAACATTGAACATAACACCTTTGATTTCTAGCTTCAGACTCATCACTCTATCTGACACTCTTTTTACCTCTAGGACATTCCTAACAAACTCCTCCTTCAAGATAACTCCTACTCCATTTCTCTTCCTATCTACACCATGATGGAACAACTTGAACCCTACTCCTAAACTTCTAGACTTGCTACCTTTCCACCTGGTCTCCTGGACACACAGTATGTCTACCGTCCTTCTCTGCATCATGTCAACCAGCTCTACCTTTTCGTGTCATAGTTCCAACATTCAACGTCCCTACTCTCAGTCCTATACTCTTGGCGTTCTCTCTCTTCCAACGGACACACTTTCCTCCTCTCCTTGACCAATAGTTGTCCAATTTCCACCGGCACCCTGTTGGTGAACAGCACAGATGGCGGTTGTTGTTAACCTGGGCCTCGACTGATCCGGTATGGAAGTCATAGATTTGATTTGCATGTCTGATTTGGCAGGCATTAAAGAATTTAGAAATGAAAATGAAAGAAAATTACTGACAAAATTTCATACATTTAGCGTTTTAACTGACTGATTTATTGCGAGACAAACACATAAAAACAAAAAAAATGTGAATTTTTGGCCCAAAGAGTCCTTGAGGGTTATATTCATGTCAGAGGAGCTTAGCAAGGTGGTACAACAACCGGTGGGCCTACTGGATTTAATTGGTGAAGTCAGACAACTGAGGGCTGTGACAAAAGAAAAAGACAGAATGACTGAAGAACTGTAGAGGAGAGGAGACCTGGAACAGGACACCAGAATGGAAGACCTGGTGATATCTGGGCTGAAGACAAACCACTACTCCCACACAGATCATAGACGGCGACAAGGACGGATAGGACGCACCAACAGGTGTTTTCAATGATAAAGACACCCCCTTGGATAGTAGGTAAAGTCTATACAGGTTATGTCAATTTTACTGGCAAGCACATTCAAATGTCAGATACGAGGTATTTATGGGGACCTCATGAGGCAGTTGATAAGATTCATGTTTGAAGACATTAATTTGTCCCTTTTTGCCCATGAACTCAGACATATAAATTATATAAATTTGAAATTGACATGTCCTGCTTAATCATGTAAAAACTGTTGCTTCGGGTCACAAAGAATTCATCATTGATTTATAAAACAAAAATATTAAGATGATACAATGAAGATTACATGTAGTTTAAAGATTGTTTGCCTTTCATATACTGTATAAGCCTGTCATACTGTGTAAAACGCCCTGTGCAGTTAAAGCTGTTGGCCTGCACTTTTACATTAGGTGATCAACAACACTTTAGTTTTTAGGTTTGCATCCAACAGACTGTCATATTTTTATTTAGATTTTATTTATTCATTCTCTGGTTTTCAGAGAGTCCAGTCAAGCCAGAGAAGAGACACAAAGACCAAAGTGCCAGACATGGATAATAATGATGCCACAACAGCAGAGGACAATAATAATAATACAGCAATGGAACAGGAGACCATGGTACCTTTTCAAAGCTACACTTTTCTCTCACCAGAAAGGACATGACATACGTTTTCTAAGAGTATTTCTATCACGTTATGTTCAGCCTATGATTGTAGAATACTGATGGCATTGAGAAGTAACAAAATGTGTATGTTAAACTGTTTTATAGGTCGCCATCCTTTCAAGAGAAAGACGTGGCAGACAGAAGAGATACTTGCAGTTGAAAGGCACATGATGTTGTTTGTCACTTCCTGTCAGGTTCCAAGGAAATATGACTGATAAGTGTCTTCAACTGGAAAAAGTAGCACTCAAAAACATAAATTGGCTAGCCATAAAATTCTACATCAAGAACCGAATCAGTGTATGCTGACATCTGATAGACGTTACATAAAGGCTGAGTTCACTCAAGTTGCATTATCTATATGTTTATAAGTGTAAAGAGTTGCAAAAATTTTGTTTCAGTGTAAGTTGTGTTGTAATGTAGCCTTGGAAAGGCTGCAGTTTAAATTCAATGTTGAATGACTTGATTTATACTTTATTGCCACAGCTCAGGGAAAAAAGGGAAGCATGGCAGTGATTACTGAGATTTTATTACTTTGTTCAAGTTTTGTTACAAAAACATGCATACAAAGCATAAAAAATATACAACAAATAATAAAGTTTGAACTAGAAAATTCACCAAATGGCCTGAGTCTCTAATCAGTAGCAAACAATACATCATAAGGTGTAAAAGTGTAATCGGAAGTTAATAATTATGGAATATTTAGATGAAACATTGAAGGATGGCATGCTATCGTAAATCTATATTTGCCTCCTGTGTCTATTTAACTTCTATCAGTGTCGTTTAAGCTGTATCAAGGTTTTGTATTACTTATCTCCACACTTTAACCTGTGTGTGTGTGAAGTGGTACACAGAAAGGTAGATAAACTGGATATTTTGCTTTTGTGGCCCCACATACTGTATGACTACATACCTTTACCTTAAGATTTTTTTCGGAGCTGTAGGTACACTGGCAAGGCCGGTTTCCACAATTAACTAGCTACTATCGAAGCCTCACAACGCAATAAAGACACTTACCTGCTGTGTCAGGGTTGCCCACATTTTCAGTTATGAGTAGCCACCCAAGTACATTTAGCAAGCAGTCTGTTAACTTCAAAAATTCCAGAAAAGGCTGGCAGTACTACCAGAGTTTTCTTACCTCTGTTTATTCTGTCCTGTGTCCCTCGGATCCTGTTAATCCGATTCTGAAGGGGCAGCCTGGAGAACTTGGCTTGGTCCAACTTGAGGACTTGAGCAGAAGGAAAGTTGTTCCTGCCAAACATGTCTGAAGTTGTCCACTGCTGACTCCTCCATATATCGAGTATGTTGGGATCAGGCTAGAGGGGCAAAAATTTATGTTACGTTTAAAACCTTAACATAATTAGAAAATCATTAAAGAATTGCAGGACACACACAAAAATAACCAGGCAGAACCACAAATTAACGAGTGGAATAAAGCAGACACCTCACAAGGTTTCACACTGTCTCTTAGAGAAGAAACAGCTACAAAACTGGCAGGGCATCAGATTCCCAGGCCTTTGGGAGAGAACCCAACATCATGAAGCCATTGCTTCAGTACCAGTGCAACTGGGGTGCCAGTGATGGTGTGAATGGACACTGCTAATGATGTCCAATATTCTATGAATACCACAGTGTGAATGTTAACATGAAAAGCTTTGATGTTCTATTTTAGAGGTAGAAGAAAATAAAGAAAACATCTTCTTACCAAAAGTGGCAAAAGGACATCAACACATCAAAGACTAATCATCACTTCTATAAAGGCCCACTAGTTCAGAATTAGCCAAGAGTTCTCTACATTGTTTGTATTTAGTAGTGACATAAACATGGAAATGGAAATGAGTACAACACAATCAGAAACGGAAATGAGTACAACACAATCAGAAACAGACATGAGTACAACACAATCAGAAACAGAAATGAGTACAACACAGTCAGAAACGGAAAGGACTTCAGAGTGTTCCTGTTGGAATTTTGATTTCTATGAGAATTTTGAAGTGATTGATGAGAAGCCCGGCAATGTGACTGTGATGCAGTGTCTTTCATGTGAGAACATTTTTACTGTCGAAGAAAGGGAAGACTATGAAAATGCTAAACATGAGGTATCCTGTTATTTCTGATACTCAATCTTATATGTTTAGATTATTAATCAGTTACAGATGACTAATAAGTGATTGATTCCCTTCTATTGACCTGCAGGGTGACTTCCTGATGGAGTTGATGTGCCGATTCGGTGATGCCTATCATATTGTCAAATATTATGGCTTTACTGATTATGGCCAGCTGGTGTTTGAGACGTTAGACATTGACTTGGAGGAATATGTTGTCACAAACATGGACACTCTGAGCCTGGATGACATCAGACACATCATCCAACAGGTATGACCACAGTCAATCAAAAGATAGCTGTACAATAATGATCAAATTAAAACTGTGGAAATGAAAGTATGATACCTGTTCTCTGCAGATGGCCACGGCGTTGGACTTCCTTAAGTCCCTCGGGGTGATCCATGGGGAAGTATCACCAAAAAGTATCATCATTGAAGATCAAAACACAAGACCTGTCAGAGTCAAGCTGGCAAACTTCAGTTCAGCCCGGCTGAGGTTTGAAGAAGAAGAATTAGAAGAAGAATTAGAAGAAGATGAATTAGAAGAAGAATTAGAAGAAGAATTAGAAGAAGAAGAATTAGAAGAAGAAGAATTAGAAGAAGAATTAGAAGAATTAATAGAAGAAGAAAAAGAAGAAGAATTAATAGAAGAAAACAAATTAATAGACGAAAAAGAAGAATTAATGGGAGAAGATTTAATAGAAGAAGAAAACGAATTAGTAGAAGAAAAAGAAGAATTAAAAGAAGAATTAATAAAAGACGAAAATAAATTAGTAGGAGAAAAAGAAGAAGAATTAACAGAAGAATTAATAGAAGAAAACAAATTAATAGAAGAAAAAGAACTTATAGAAGAAGAAGAAAAAGAACAAGAACAAGAACAAGAACAAGAACAAGAACAAGCACAAGAACAAGAACAAGAACAAGAACAAGAACAAGAACAAGAACAAGAACAATTAATAGAAGAAAAAGAGAAGGAAGATCCAGCATTGGAAGAAGATGACTTCAAGTAAGGACTATAAAAGCAATGATCATACCTCCCAATGAAGCATGTTGGCTACAGACAGTATGTTAGCTCATGTTAGCAAACACTGTCATCACTTGATGGTGTTTTATCATTGAGCAGTGAACATATTCCTCTGAATGTTTGGGTTCCAGTTCATACTATCTGGTCTGGACCAAGGGGCGAGGTGGCTTGGATGTTTTTATGTGATGCTAGCAGCTAACGGTCTTGGTGGAGGCTTGCATTCAGCTGAGGAACCTATTTAATCTTTAAAATGTTTGTTTCTTCCAGGGCCCCAGAAATATGTTCCGGGCAGCCGTCGTCTGATGCTGCTGACATGTGGTCTTTGGGTCGCGTCATGCTCTTCTTACTCGGTAGCTGTGAACACTACACACGTTTTATGGAACGGATGGTAAGGCATCTACAGTCATGAGTTCATCTCCGCCAGACTGAGGGGAATGCTGCTCCAATTTAGTTAATGTGATCTTTATTGGTTTGGTGGTTCTTCAACTTTTCTGAAATCCAATTCATGTCAGAGTAATGGGGGACCATTGTAAATTACATGTCCCTCAGTTTGTTCACACAACCATAATAATAATGGGGACCCGTACTGACCTCTTGATCTACTCTCATTTGAGCTGTCTTTTGGTCACACCCCTTTTGATCTGATCTTTGGTACAGGAGTGCCCACTAGTGATTGATGAGAGCAATTAGAATAGAGATGTTTGTGGCTGCAAAAGATTTTCTGACTGATGGTGAATTTGACCGTTGTTTCCTGAACCAGATGTATCCTGAGGAAGATGTGGAGATGGACGAGTGCATCCAGCTTTTGAAGGCCATGATGACCCAGGATCCCGAGGAGAGGATTACACCCATTAAAGTCCTCAACCATCCATTTATTCTCCGTGGATCCTACCCATGGAAGAATCAGTATCCAGAATTCGATGAAGAGTTCCGCATAAACTGCCTTGACTTTGAGATGATGCAGAAGCTGGGAAAAGGGGCCTATGGAGAATTGTGGAAATGTAGGAACAGTGTGACTGGAGAGGTTGTCGCTGTTAAGCGACCCCTGTTCAAAGGCGATACCGACAGGGAGGTGGGTGGCTCTTTGTTGAGTTCTGCAGTTCATGTCTGTCATTTTGTTTATCTGCTCAGTGAGCACAGAGAACTACATTTTATAATCAGAACTGCTAAAAAAGTTAGTCTGTAGTCTGTAACACATTAATAGTTTGTGCATTGACAAAAAGGAAAACAATGGACCTTTTTACCCCTTTTTACCCTGCAGTGAAGACAGGGGGTCACAACGGACATGGATTGTCCATAATTAAGACCATGTTCAAACACAAGGATGCTTGTAAGTGTACCTGGTACCAGAGCATCCTGGGTTGGAGGTCAATGATCGATCTCGTGATAGTATACCTAGACCGTATAGTCTGACCCTATACCTAGACCGTGTGTGTCCAAAACACACGGCAGAGCTGTCAACTGATCACCACCTCTTGGTGAGTTGGATCTGTGGGCAAAGTCACCAAGGTGGTTAAGCAACTTCACAATGGCAAAACCCTGGGTGTTGATGAGATTTGCCCTGAAATCGGAAAGTCTTAGGTGTCGAGGGGCTGTCTTTGATAACACACTTCTTTAACATTGTTTGAAAATCTGGGACAGCACTGAAGGAGTGGCAGATTGGGAGGGTGGTTCCTCTTTTTATAAAAGGGGGACCAGGGGGTGTGTGCCAACTACAGAGGTATCACACTCCTCAGCCTTCCTAGGAAAGGTTTTCCCAAGTTGCTGGAAAGGAGGGTCCGACCGACTGTCGGACCTCAGACTGAGAAGGAAAAATGTGGATTGCATCCTGGTCATGGAACAATGGACCAGCTCTTTACTCTTTCATGGATCCTAGAGAGAGCTTGGGGGTATGCCCACCCAATCTACATGTGTTTTGTGGACTTGGAAAAGGCTAACGATCTGTTAAATTTGGGGTTCCCTGTTGAAGCTGCTGCCTCCATGACCCAACTATGGATGAGTGGAGATGGATGGATAGATGGTTTTGCTTTTCTGTCTTCCCTTCATCTCGCTGAATTCTTTGACCTGACCTTCATGAGAGAGAACAGATTAACTCTCTAGAACTAATGGTGTTAAACTTGTTGTTTTTCTAGATAACCATTTTAAAAAAATTAATTGCTGAAAAAGCTGACCAGCACAACATAGTAAAATGTCACGGCTGGTTTGAGTGTACGACTGGAAAGTGGCCGGTGTTCGAGTTGCTGGATGAGACCGTCGACAGCTTTTTGAGTGACTGGAGTGAGCCAATGCTTCTGAGTGACATCAGAGTCATAATTCAACAGGTAAGTTCAAGAGCAGAAAGAAAACACAACACTGTCAGTTAGGACCTGAGAAACTCTGAAATATATCCCTGCTTGTGTTCTGCAGATGGCCGTGGCGTTGCGTAAACTGAAGCAAATGGGAATCATCCATACCGACATAAAAGCTGACAACATCATAATGGTAGATCAACAGAGACCCTTCCGTATCAAGCTGATAGACTTTGGCGTGGCCGTGGACAGGTCTGAGCTAGAGCTCGGTTTGGACATCCAAGTAGCTACTTACAGGTAAAGTCTACTATAATAGTGATTATTGTGTAGCGCTGTCACCGTACAGCAAGGTGGTTCTCGGTCCGAGTCCTGTTCTGTGCAGAGTTTGCACATTCTCCCCGCACCTGCGTGAGTTCTCTCCGGGTTCACTGGCTTCCTCCCACCTCCAAAAATTTGCATTTCAGGTTAATTTGCTAGTCCTAAATTGACCGTAGGTGTGAGTGTGTGTGCATGTTTGTCTGTCTATATGTGGCTCTGTGGTGCACTGGTGTCGCCCCAGAGTGTGCCCTGCCTCACACCCCATTTAGCTTGGATAGGCTCCAATACCCTGCTACCCACGAAAGTGGATGAAGCAGGTATAGAAGATGTATGTACGTATGATTGTGAATTAGTTGTGTCTTCAAGAAGCAGCATGGGCTTCCTGCCCATACTTGGCTTTTACTTAATGTGGGGTATACTCCATGTACTTTTTCAGTACTGTATATAACTAATAGCAGTGTAAATGCCGCAGATTTTGTTACATGTAATTTACACTATGAATGTACTGTATTTTCAATAATAAAGTAATCCCTCGCTTATTCATGCAGACTTTTAGTAGGTAGTCACGTGATACCATACGCTCATGCTATTGGCTGACAGCATCCGTGTGTGTGCTGCATTCCGAGACTCACAAAAGTGTCTATAGTCTATAACAGTCTGAGAGTGTGGGAAAAGGTAATACAGATATGAGGTGGTTTAATATAAATATAGGGAGAATTCATAAACATTTAAATTAGGAATTACTGTAATTTATAAAGAGCATATAAACATTAGACAGCGCTATATGAGGCTCAACTCCATATATTTTACCTGAATTAGACACTCATTTGATCCTTTGCCAAAGGTTGTAGTATTAAGTTGTATTGTATTGTAATATTTAACTTTAATAGACAAGTGCAAGTAGAATATGTACGTATATGTGACAAACATTGATTTTTTTTTCTACATTTAGGGCTCCAGAAGTTCATTTCGGCCTACCCCTTTCTGAGGCCGTTGATATGTGGTCTTTGGGCTGTGTTATGGCCGAGATGGTCATGAACCTATATCTGTTTGAGGGACATGAACAACAAGTGGTAAGATAACTATTGTAATTGCTCTAATTGTCTGTTGTTCAGTAAGGTCGGCGTTCTGGAGATAGAAAAGGCTGCTGGATTAGGCTCCAGCGCCTCCTCTCTTGACATATTTATGGCTTTTTAGGACCTATACTGAACATGGCTTCTGTAAGATGGCAAATAGTTATCAGTCTGAACAACACATGAACAGGAAGTTCAGCAGAGGGAGCAGGCCACGCTGCAAACATAATTGTGCTATGTTTTATCTCCAGGTAGCACAAATGGTGGAATTCCTGGGCATGCCACCTGACCATCTTCTCAATAAGGGGATTTATGCAGAATATTTCTTCACCAAGACCAAGACATACGAATGGAGACTCAAAGTACATTGTTAAACTTGTCAATGTTTATGGCTGCAAAGGACTTTCTGAAGGTCAAACAAGCGCAAAAACTTCCATTCAGGATGCTTTCCCCCTAAAGTTGCTGTTCTTTCTCTTTTTCAGCGTCGTCGCCGAGCGGTTAAACCAATTGAACTTCACACGGGTGACACAATCCGAACTCTGGATGATCTGAAAACAGTAAGGGTTCAAAGTTTTTTGCTTCCTACTGTGATTGAGTATTTTTCTCAGGGATCATGAGTGACTGATGGTGTATTTGATTGTTGTTTCCTGAACTAGATGCGGTTGGAGGAAAACAATGCAGCAGAAGCTGTGGAAAGGGAGCAGTGCATCGAGCTCCTGAAGGCCATGTTGGCAATGGATCCTGATAAGAGGATCACACCGCAGGAAGTCCTCCAGCATCCCTTTATCACTAACTGCAATATTACTGCTTCCTGCAATAAGACCTTCAACTCCCACCAAGACCACTACAGTCCACCTCCAACACCCTCACCACCAGGTGTGACCACGGAGAAGGAAGAAGAGAAAGAGGAGGAGGAGGAAGTGGAGGTGGAGGAGGAGGAGAAAAAGAAGAAGAAGAAGAAGAAGAAGAAGAAGAAAAAGAACTGTTTCTTGCGTTGCCTGCATTGCTTTTGCAGAAAAAATAACATCTCACCACCAGGTGTGAGCATGGAGAAGAAAGAGAAGAGGAAAAAGGAGGAGGAGGAGAAGAAGATGAACAAGAAAAAGAACTGGTTCCTGCATTGCTTGTCAAGGAAAAAGAACACCTCACCACCAGGTATTGTCATGGTTCAGACTGCTGCTCCTCAGGTGTACCATCATACCATCAGCCCTCAAAAAGACAATGACAGTCCACCTGCTGTAGCCTTGCCACCAGGTGTGATCATGGTTCAGCCTCCTCCACCTGAGAGAAGATTTAGTACAGTAGATGAGGACAGTACCGGCAGGTGAGAGGACGACCTGACTGTGGTTTATTGGGTGCTTTCAGATGTCTTGATAACAGGAATACATTTCTATCTGTTCAGGTTGCAGAATATCTCACGTTTAGTTTGCTTCAGCCAATCAGAGGCAGAGAAGGAATTCGATGGCTTACCACTGGTCAGCATCTAGTAGCCTACTGTCAATAACCATCTTCAGAAGTATGTGGCGGTATCTGAATGGTACCTGACAAACTCAAATGATGGGACGAAAAAGAAGACAGAGAAAGAGGCACACAGTCAAGGAGGATTTTTCCAGTCCTGGAGGTGATGAAGTCCCAGAAGATCCTTGCAGCGGGATGTAGACTCATGTTGGGTGTGTTGCCAGCATGGTAAGGAAAACCTTGCTCTCTGGGGTTCAGATGGTTTCCTCTTCACTCTGACTGTAAAGCGCTTCGAGGTGCCCCTGGTTTGAATCAGCACTGTGTAAATAAAGTTTAATTTAATCAATTCTGTGAATCATCTAAATCCGTTGAGAATTAAGGGAAGTTAGCTACCTTACTTTTATTGTTCCTGAAAATTGCCTCATATCAACCTTCCATTCAATCAACTTTTATTTATATAGCGCTTAATCACATCTGAAGACATTTCAAAGCGCTTTACAGATAGAAAGCCAACAATGCCCTCCACAGCAAGCATAAGCGATGGTGGCGGGGAAAAACTCCCTCATTGAGGAAGAAACTCCAGGCAGGACCCAGGCTCTGGAGGCCGGTCATCCGCCTTGACCTGTTAGTTGGGAAAGAGAAATACACTGGGGACAGAGATAGGTCAAATAAGAGAGAGAGAGAGAGAGGGAGGGAGGGAGGGAGGGAGGGAGGGAGGAAGATAGGAAGATAGGAAGATAGGAAGATAGGAAGATAGGCCAGTTTGAGTTTAATGTCCATGGTGAGCTGTCGCTGAATTGGGGGCGGGAATTCCAGGCCTTTGGATGTCCTGTCTTCCATCCGCGTTCCCCACCTGTGGAACAGAGGTACAAAGACAGCGACAGGATCGTGCAGACAAAAGAGTGTGGTTTAACAGTAGTAATACATTCTAGAAGCATAGAAAGATAAAGAAAGAGAAGGAGAAGTGACAGAAGCTCCAGAGTAACTCCCTTTAACGGGAGAGACGGCGAAAAATACCCTCAGCAGCCTAAGCCTATAGCAGCATATCTAGTGGGGTGTGTATTTTTTCTAATTGTAGGTTCTATCAAAGAGGAGGGTTTTTAGTCTACTAAAATGTCAGCCAACATATTACATTGAACGTGTTAAACATGTTGGCTAACGTGTTTGGAGTGAAGACCAGGACATGTTAGACTGTTTTTCCTATCAGTAATGTCACTCTAAATCGGTTGTAAATCGTAATTTAATTAACACTAACACTAATTAACTAACTAACATTAACAAATGCACTAACGCATTTGTGCATCAAGGATTGCCACTCCACGTCATCACGGATTTTTAGGAGGCAGTCACGTGATACTGTATGCGTATTCTATTGGCTGACTGCAACAAGAAGTCCGTAGGCTGCGTTTCGTCAGTCTCGGACTTTTGTGAGACACAAAAGTGCTTTAAACAGTCTATCAGAGTGTGGGAAAAGGTAATACAGATAGAAGGTGATTTAATATCAGTATGGGGAGGGTTCATAAATGTTTAAATTATTGTAAATAATAAGATAAAAAGGTTACAATCTCGATCGTGGATTTCCCAATCGTGTGTGGTTCCTGGAACGCATTCACCGCAAAGAACGAGGGCGCACTGTATTCCATTTCAGAGTTCAGAATTTTTTTATTCAGCTTTATATGCTTCCAGTGGGAAACATATTTAGAAAACGCTTTGTAAATTCCCACTGCTATGCAGCTATACCTTTCCGCTCAGCCAGACAAAACCAACCACTTGGCTAGACATTAAATCCTGGATGAACAAGAGCTTACTATTAAATTTAATTAAAACTGAATTAATGGTTCATGACCCAAAACATCTAAGAAACGTTTGTTGTTGTTATGTTGTCAACATAACTACAACATCACCTTGCCCACTGTCACCATTGTCAAGAACCTGGAGGTTACCCAAGTTCTTGACAGTGAAATAAAAATCAACGTAAAGCTGAAGACTGACCCACATCTCTGGCCTCAGGTGCTGTGGTTACGGGTGTGGTTGGCCTCACGATGCCCAGGTACTGTCTGTTTGGAGACACAGTGATCACGGCCTCACACATGGAAGCAGCCAGACTGCGGAGGTAAAATAAAATAAAATAAAATTAGTGGCTTACATTCGTGTTTGAATTGTGTCAGAGTCAAGTCGTGTCAGACTCAGGATCAATATTTAGCCAGTAATTGCCTGCTTGTGAACCTGCACTCTTCCACCAGCTCCTGGTACTTGGTACGATTCCTCTCGTTGGCCTCGTCCATGCACTCTTCCCAGGGCACAGTGAGCTGAATGATTAGCTGCTCGGTGAAGTCTGAGACAGTAATCATATGTGAGCGGAGCTTTGTTGATGTAATCCTGGAAGGAAACTTCAGCTGACTACCCAGGTCCACTGTTCTGGTGACGAGGCCAGACTTTGCAAGTTAATTGTATGTTGGGCTTTTCTCTATGGAACCTGATGGTTCTAGGCTTGAAGTGGCCCTGGCTGGTGTTGATAGCAGTGGATATCCTGTCAGCAACTGCCCTAAGCACCTGGTTGTGGCACCAGTGTATCTCTCCAAGGGCTGTTAGGCAGTTACTGAGTCAATATTCAAGGGATCCCCTTCCTGAGCAGTGGGAACAGGATGGTGTCTCAGTTTTACAACAAATGTGAAGGTTTGCTGGAAATGGAAGGACGTCATAAACAGTCTGGACTAAAAACCGGATGTGATGGAAGTCTACTTTCCAGATGCTGGAGCAGGTGAGTTTTCGTTGAAGAACATTCTCCAGTTTAGTGCAGGCTCCTTGCTGCCCCATTCCCACAAGCCTGCTAGCTCATACTTCCTCTATGCTTTCCTGTACTTTCCTGAATAAGGCGTTGATGCTCTGTGCCTCGGGCATTGTCAGGTCTACTGTAATTACCGGAAAGTTGCCAATGCCTGTGCATCCTGTTGTTGTGAACTCACCAGAACCTTCTGCCTCAACCACGACTCAGCCACGTCTAGGGCTTTGCTTATACTCCGTTTCCTGTCTGTCCACACCTGGATACCAGCTGATGCCACCTTTGGATCTGAGGATTCTCTGTACTGCAATGCCTCCCACTTTATGGACACCATTACCTCTCCACCGAGGCTACTTATTGTTGCTGGTGTCACACAGAGCAGAGCTACTCACACTTAGGTAAACCAAGCCAACTTCGCAGGTAGCTGCTGCCCTCGACTGTTGTTATAGGTACTGAGTACACTTGCAGAGGCCACAGAACCTGGGGCAGGATGAAGTGCTGGTAACTCCAAGCCTTGATACTCCCTGGCAGACTGGTTTTATCAGTCAGGTAGATCTCCAGAGAGCAACAAGTGTAGCAGCAGCTCCAGGTAGCAGCAGTAACCAGAATGAAGATTAACAGGGACAATGCGCTTCTTCCATAAATACTCATTTATTCATTCACTCAACGTAAAACTTTACCAAATAAAAATTTAACCTATCGCATTTTTGCGGCTGGAAAACGGATTCCTCTCTACACCCTTTCTGACTACAGCTGGTGAGGTCATAGCAGACGTTAATCTCCCATACATCTCACATCACTCAATGCAGGCCAGACCGGTCAATTACAATCACTTGTTGTCTCAAATCAAATCCTGAGCCTAAACAATATAAATACGAGTAATAGTAAACAATGCCAATGATAATCATAGAATCTTAAAGCCCAATGATCACGCTGGTGTGATCAGAGCGCATGATGATTTTAAACCATTCTTAACTACAGTCTGTCATGTGGATTACTGTGGTCATGTTTCCGTGACAGTATAGATGTGAAACTGTGTTCCGGTTTTTATTTGGAGCCGATTGACCCCGGAAAACCGGAGATATGATCATTTACATTTGATCAAAGGAAAGCGCTTTGAACAACTGATTATCGTCAGACGGCAGACGCCGTGTTTCTCTCCATGTAGTCGCCATCGTACAAGTGGTGACGCATGTATTCACGTGATGTAAACATGTTTCGCGATTTGTACATGCTTGTCACGTGATGCAAACACGTACCGTGATTTTTGCATCTTGTCATGTGACGCAAACGTCTGAATGACGCAAAAAATTATGCGCACGATTTACGCATGTTTCGTGCGCATAGTTTTACTTTGAAAAACTCCTTTGAAGAGTGGCACAAGTGACACAAACTACATATAGTTATGTTAGAAGCCTATGGCAACCTTTGTGGAGTTCAAATTCAAATTCAATGAGCATTTTTTGGGTTTTTATGTACAATAAAATACAATTTGTTCCATTTTCGAATTTGACTGTGTGTCTATTTGGGCCCAAAAAACTCCTTTGAAGAGTGGCAAAAATGACACAAACTATTAAATTATTTTAGAAGCCTATGGCAACCTTTTAGAGTTCAAAATAAATTTGATCAGCATGTGTGTGGTTTTTATGTGCAATAACATAACATTTTTCCATTTCCGAATTTGACTGTGTGTGTGTATTTTGCCCCAATATGTCAATATAGTAAGTTATAGGGAAATAAAAACTATCTCTTCATATAGCTGAAGTTGTGCTGAAGATAAACATACCAAGCATGGGTATGTTAAATCATTTTTAATGTGGTAATAGAGACAAATATCAAAAGTACCAAAAAACGGCCAAAATAATTCAGGGGTCTAAGGGTTAAAACAGCTCCAACATCCCAGCCCCTAATTACCCGTGCCATAGCAATTCAGTCTAGAGATACTGTAGAGCAGTTCATTTATCCCCACAATTCAAACTATTCAATAATGTTGGAGTCCAACAAAGATTTTAGATAATTTTCTTCTGTCTCTTGCCATTATTGCTGTTTTTATTTCAGAGTTTGATGTGCATGGGCGGCACAGTGACGCAGTGAGTAGCATTGTCGCCGCACAGCGCTACCCACGAACAAGAGAGCGGGACTCCGTACAAAGTCTGTATGGAGTTTGCATGTTCTCCCCGTGTCTGTGTGGGTTCTCTCCGGGTTCTCCAGCTTCCTCCCACCCCCAAAAACATGCGCTTCAGGTTAACTGGCTGTTCCAAATTGCCCGTAGTGTGTGAGTGTATGCATGTTTGTCTGCGTCTCTGTGTAGTACACTGGCGTCGCGCATGGAATTTGCCCCGCCTCACACCCTTAGTCAGCTGGAATACTACTTAGGAAATTTTCTACTTACGAAAGTCTTCCAGAACCAATTATTTTCGTAAGTAGAGGTACCACTGTATATTTACAACGAGCCGTCAAGAGTGTATGAATGTACTATGCAGCAGAGGGCTCAATAGCATAAAATTGTAACTAATGCATTGCATAGATTACCTAATTGGGAAGGACTTCCAACAGCGTCAGCGAACATTTGAAAAATTCATCCATCTCCCTGCTACCCAAAACCTCTCTGCAGAGAACCCAGCAGTCCCATTCCCAGCCAAAATTAACGTGGAAGAACCGGAAAAACAGAAGGCGGAGTTCGGTGTGCAAACTTTCCATGCTAATGCAAAAGAAATATATCTTTTCCAGAACCCTTTTAGTGCCGACATCGATGAAGCCCAGCCTTCTTATCAGTTTGAATTGGCCAAGTCACAGAACCGTGATGTTCTGAAAGATGCGTTCAAGCTGGACAGTCTCATCGACTTCTATGCCGCTCTCCCAAGTGACATAATAACCAAAAACGGTTATTAATATTTAGTTCTGGAAGCAGTCAAAGGTTTACAACATTGAGGGACCCCGGGATTGTCACAGTTCTTCTGTCACAAACTGACCCTGGCTTCCCATCAGAGAAGGGAAAAGTTATGTTGCCCCTACAGGAAAAAGTTTTGAGACCCTGATATTGGGAATCTAAGCCCTTTCAGCTGGGATACACTGACCCCTACCAGGGCCTTTGATCTGGCAGAGGGTAACCAAGCCAACAGACAGACGAATCAGACGGACAACAGGCAAACAGGCAGAATTCAGAAATCAGGCAGGGTCAGGCACAAAGCAATCAAACCCAGGCAGACAGATTTGACGAGGGGTTGGCAAAAGACAGGGTCCAGAGAAGAGAATCAACATAGGATCAAACAACAGGATACTAAGGCTGGAGAGTCAGGGCTAACACTAAAACAATCTGGCAGAGGACAAAGGACTGAGCAGGATATACTTCTCAGGCTTAGACATTAAAATGCGGGGTTTTGTGGGCAGTCATTTCAGCGTTTGGAGAGTTTTGAGAATTCAGAGAGCAGATGAGATATTAGATACAGGTATTAAGAGGATGGAGCCAGTCCTGTGTGGGAACGTTTTGATTTGATCAGTCCTAATAAGGTAAGCTAAATCCAACATTTTTCAAGAAAGGATGTTTGCATTTCAAAAACTACTTTCACTGTTTCTAATTTTAATCGAAGATGTAGTGCTTATTGAGTTTCAAGGGGTTGGGGTACAATAATAACACCTCGTGCATGATAAGTGTATTTCTTGAAAATATAGAGGAAACTGGAGCGTCACTAAGCCATGGTAAGGCATTACAATATTAGTAACACAAATTTTCCATGTTGACTTCTGTTCATAGTGCAAATGAAAAACAACACGTAAAAGACACTGTATCTATTTTGTTTTTATCAGCCACAAGAAAACAAGAGCTGGATGAGGCCCTTGTCGACAGGATTGTAAAAGATACACAATGCTTTAGTGTAGTGGAAAATATTGGGTTCAGGACCTTTGTGTCCAAACTGGATCCAAATTATGCTCTCCCTACAAGGCAGGTATGTATGGGTCTATGCATGAAATGAAAGAGTTCATTAACGTGTCTCATTATTCATCACTATATGTATATTTTTTTCCCATTAGACTCTGAAGGTTGAGGAGAATGCTAAGGCTGTGGTAGAAACAGTGGCTGCTGCAAGCTTAACTTCTGAGTTGTGGACATCCAAGAACATGGATGCAAACCGAATCCGTTGGGTTAAGTTAAGGGAGCCAGTTGGAGCAGCATTAGCAGGGCTACAACGCAACATCCCCCTCTTGGCATCAGATGAATGTACCATTGTATGAGGGTGCCTTTCTCTGATGTCTCCATTCTTTGATGCCACAGTTGAGCTGTCAGCAGAGAAAAATGTATCTGCCTCCAAAGTAGTCCCTCTTTTGAAGATGCTGGAGCAAACCCTTCAGCAGAGGTGGCAAAGCAGGTACCAGCAGTTGCACTGGAAATGGGAGTACACCTCATAATGCACCTCCGGAAGACGCTACACACTTTGCAGTCTATGAGCATCATGTCGCTAGCTACACTCCTGGACCATTGCTTTAAAGTTGTAGGATTTTTCATCCCAACTAAAGCATTACAAGCTGTAAAGCGCCTGACCTCAGAGTGCGCTGTGTCAATAAGGTCCATAAAAGACAGAGAGGAACTCCCCCAAGCTTCCTCTTCCTATGATTTAGCTGCATGTCATCTTTTAATCGCTGGCTGTCAAGATGGTGCCCCAATAATTCAGTCGGCTTCATAGATAATTCAAAAGCTTTCTGGGGCAAGCTTGGTCTCATTAGGAGGGACGGCATTCATCTTACCTGTGATGGTGCAGCCCTCTTGTCCAGAAATATAGTTAAGTCTATCTTCTAAATCCTGACATGCCAGAGTGGAGATTAGGTAACAGATGCAGTCTTACACGCATCTCTGAGTTTCCCTTACCGCAGTCCCCGGCCATAGCTGACGCTAGTCTAATTAATGCACACTCCATTAAAACTGTGTCTGTCCCTCGGACCTACAGAAATGTACGATTGCCAAAATCTAGAAAAATTATTTCAATTAACTACAGTAACCTAATTCACATTAAAGCATACTAACCATTCAGAAATGTCCTGCTGCAGCCGCACAGTCGGTAGGTCTCCAGGAGCCTCTGCTTCTGGGTCCAACTCAGGGTCAAAAATGTATTGTAACACAATAGGGCCTCCGAACGCCATAATGATAACAAATCTAATGCCAGTCAATGTCCTCTTAGCCAAATGCTCTCCGTCAGAGGGGCGTGACCCAGGTAAAGCAGGCGTTGACCAACGGAGCTCATTAGCATACTACAGCCGGAGGCCTGAAACAAAGCGTTTTGTGAGGAACTCAGATGAGCGATTTTTAAAAGCTTAAATGTAGGACCACAGATCACTTCGTGTCAAAATATTTGGAATACAGTCTAGTTGGACATCTGGCAGCTGAATGACATTAAGTTAAAAAAAAACCCCCATAATATAGGACCTTTAAATAATAGAATTTAAATAGTAATAATAGACTTTAACCAGTAGACTAACTAGTAGACCTTAAATGATAGACTTTAACTAGTAGACCTTAACTCGTAAACTGTAATTAGTAGACGTTAAATAACAGATAATAAGTAATAATAAACTTTAACTAGAAACTGTGGAAATTCCACGATAAAACAATAAAATCAGACTTCATACCAAACATATGAAAACAAATGATTGATATTACAAAACCAAGTGTACCCAACATAGTCAAAAATCAACGTGGTGATGTAACGACTTTGTGTTGGCAAATCATGGATTGCGCTGGGTGGGCATTGCGAAGCTGTGGATGAATGTCAGTAGGCTAACTTGAGAAAGCTAACTAATAGTGAGATTGGGAAAGGCCCTAACGTTAAAGGAAAAGGCATCTGTCTCAAAAGAGCAAGTGGAAAAGAAATTTTCGAGAAGTGATAGTTCTATTAGCTGACTACATGAACAGAACTGTATGGAGTTACTTAAAGAGTGTTTTTGTCAGATGCCCGAGGAGCCTTTTGGATACTACATCGATTGTCCCATTCCAAACGGAAACCATAGCTGGACAGACTGTTCATGCTAGCCAGCTAGTTTCAATCAGAAATAGTTGCCATTTTATGTGTTGTTCCTGCTCTTTGGACTTTCTGCTCAAAAATATGAAAACTGTTCGAACAGTTATGACACTCTAAAGTTATGTTAACTGGCAAGGTTAGTGATGGGCAGATGAAACCCCATGAGGCATTGAAGCTTTTCATCCCAATCAGTTCACTGCGGTTCGAAGCTTCCTGAGGGTTTATTTGTTCTAGTACGACATCTACTGGATGCTAAAATATCAGTTAGCATGAGTTTGAAGTGTGTGGCACTTTGCAGACAGCCTGTGAATAAAACTGTCAGCAAAATAAGGAAGTATGCAAAACATGTATATTTAAGTGACGGCAGTACACTGTGTGTGTGTGTGTGTGTGTGTGTGTGTGTGTGTGTGTGTGTGTGTGTGTGTGTGTGTGTGTGTGTGTGTGTGTGTGTGTGTGTGTGAGTGTGAAAAATAACAAATTAAATAAATAATTCTATTAATAATTCCAGTAGGGAAATTAATTTTGTTTAACTCCAAATGCTTGCACACGTATACAATACACACACACACACACACACACACACACACACACACACACACACACACACACACACACACACACACACACACACACAAAGACACACACCGGCAGTATGGAAAATGATCATTTGGACCCAACGAAAATGAAAATACAGTAAACATGTACAGTGAGGAAAGGGTGGTTGGGGTTGGGGCATGGAGGATGATTGTGCTTTTGTAACGTTGAGGTATAGCCAGTGATTATGCTTGCGTCATATCATTTGCTTTCATTGAAAAACAAAATTTTTGTCCACTGTGGCAGGTCTTAAGTGATTTTTTTTTTTTTTTGGACAATATTTCCCCTGCTTTAGAAAACACCCGTCTTGAATCGCTGTCAAAAATTTGCGGCACAAACCGAACCACTACCTGAATCAGGCCATGTCCACACATAGCCGCATAGGTGCGTTGATCAACACGTTTATAAGCATAACTACTCCAAGAACGGGACCGGGACATGTGGAAATTCACGTCGTTCTTCCTGGAGGACGACCTCCATCACAGAGTTCTCCCACCAGCAGGCAGATGCGCCGTGATTGGTTGGGCGCCGTGATTGGTTTGGTGCTTGATTGACATGTAGTGGGTGGAGTTAAATTGCGTGACAGCGTGAGGTTTTCAAGTGAGCTTATTCAAATATATAGGTGGGGAGACTAGTAGACTCGAACTAGTTGACTTAACTAGTAGACTAACCAGAAGACTAACTGGAAGACCCTGGGTTCTAACTGCAAGGTTAATTTGAAGGTAAAAATCAATTGACCGCTTCTTTCATTTATTATTGTGATGTTGCGAATGATTCACCTGAAGCCACACCTGCTTTCAGCTCGCCCTGGTAGTGGATGCCATGGTTTCCAGCTCCCTGGTGGGACCCAGTTTGACCGAAGACTGGGCTGCTCACTGTTTGACGGGCTTAGACCGGGACAGACCAGATTAAACAGACCACATCCAGAAGCAGTTCGGGTCTCAGAACCTGCCCAGGTGAGCATCACCTGACCATGCCCACGAGGGAACAGGTTCTGACAAAGGATTGAATGAAGTAATCTGATGACATCATCGTGAGATCCAGCTCACTTCAGTCTGATACGGATCCAGACTGACCTATGATCAAATGGATCAGGAATCGTGTGTATCTCCTGATGTTCCTGATCTGGATCCTGAAGGAACCCGTCAAAGGAATCTGTTCTGAGACCGATGAGATCCAGATTTGAGGGGCGGGGTTGTGGTGGAATGTTTAAAATGAAATAAAATAATAAAATACACACTACAGCAAATGCAAATGTGTTAGAGAAGTTGACAGAGTCGTAGGGACTATCTGACCTTGATGTTAGGCAGTGTTTGCTTTTCAGATGAGTATTGGCAGTAGACTTATCACCATACTAGCATAATGTGTTTTGCAAAGATGACGTATGTCAGTTCGACATGGGTTTGGTTTGACATGTGGTCAGTTGCTGGTGAGTCCAGGGATTGCCCACCACACACACACACACACACACACAGCAGAGCTTGGCTATAAGAACTCAACAGACTTCAGTTGAGTTGAGTTGAGTTGAGGGCTATCTCAACTCCCGGGATGTTGCTACCAGAGATCTCGTTAGATAAGTATCTGTTGACATTGTTTGCTGCATCATCAATGCCACTGTTGAACTTCTCCTCAACCCATGCATAATTTGAATTGACAAATAAATATCTTGTTCTTATATACTTTGTCCTGTCTTAAGAAAACCTCTCTCCACCACAGGGTCTCGTGGTGTCACATGATCAGGATCAGCTTATCAGTGCTGCCACTGAAAGTAGTTCCCTCTAAACCTGTTTCACGCTGTGGTTGGTGGAAACTTAACTACATATTCAATGACATACGTCTTTGAGCTACTGTTCCCATGACAACACAGCATTTTCAGGTTCCTTAACAACAGCAGCCTGTTTCCTGGATGAGAGTTGTAAGGAGTGATGATGAGGAGACGGACTGACCAGATGTTTGTTTATTGACAGTAGCCCCCATGCACAGTGACACAACATCAGCCTGCACCTTTACACATATCCCACAATGCACCAGTGCAACTCTGCCAGAAACCTGCGCTGCAATGACGACATAGAAAAGACGCGTTTTCTGCGCAGCTGAATTTTCTCAGAAATATGTACATGTAAAAAACAACACACTATAAAAATAGAGATATATTACAAACACGGAACTCCTCAGTGACGTCATAACGAGGTCAGACAGGAACACAACATTCTGACGTCAACATTTGTCCACGGTTCATGCAGAAAAGTCCATATTTTACACTCCTGAGCTTGTCCGGGATCAGAGCCGAACCAGGAATTCTGAAGTCCATCTTCCTCCCAGAATCCTCTTCATCGCCTCCCATGATCCTCCTGCAGTGACAACAGCACGTATGCGCCATGACAACAGCCAGAACGCCTTCACCTGGCTTCCGCTAAAATCGGTGACGTCACACCAAACGTCGACCTGACGTTTCTTGGCTTTCCATTCCGACGCCGGTCTTCCGTTCACACGCCGGGCGCGTTCACAGACAGCGAGTACGCGGCCATCATCTGCGCGCGCAGCTGCTGCTTGACGTGCACGCGCCCGTGCCTCTTCCTCTCGTCGCTGCGCGCGAACCGCTTACCGCACACGTCGCACGAGAACGGCTTCTCCCCGGTATGCGTGCGCGTGTGCGTGGTCAGGTGGTCGCTGCGGCTGAAGCTGCGCGAGCAGATAACGCACTGGAACGGCTTCTGGCCGGTGTGGATGCGCACGTGCCTGTTAAGCTCGTCCGAGCGCGAGAAGCGGCGCTCGCACCCCTGCACGGAGCACGGGAACGGCTTCGCCTTGGGGCCCTTCTTGGCGGGAGCTCGTCGGCCCCCGCGTGACAGCTTGGGGGCGCCTGTCGCGTGCACCACCGGAAACGCGCCCTGAAGGAGGGAGGAGAGGAGGTGGGCATCCAAGGTGGAGGGGGAGAAGTGTAGGTTGCTCCCGCCCTGCACGAGCTCCGTTTTGACCTCCGGTCTGCTGATGACGTAGCCGGAGTCTCCCGGTGCAGACAAACTCCTCAGCCAGTCCTCCAGCACCAGGGGCTCCTGCTTCATCTCGCAGCCGGCCTTCAGTTCGCCCTGGCCGGCCTCAGAGCTCAGCAGCGAGTCGATGAGGTCCACCACGTCCACCTGGTGCGGGAGAAGGCAGTCCGCGGCGCCCGGGAACAAAACGTCATTCCCGTGCAGCGAGGGCTGTCCCGCCCCGCTGCTGCAGCTGGAGGTCACCGACTCGGTCTTGACAACCACCGGTGATGGAGCCGCGGCGGGGGCGGGACAGGGGAGCGGAGGCGGGCTGGGGTCGCCCTGCTGCTCCATCTCGGTACAGATTCCAACGATCTCCGTGATCATGGTGAGGATGGCGTCGGCGGTATTGCTCAGGCCCGCCGCCGCCGGTACCGGCTCGGTGTCGGTGAAGAAGCTGCCGGTGTAGCCGAGGGAGGGCGACAGGGTGTCAGAGGAGCAGTCGCTGAAGTCGGAGAAGAAGTCTGAATCGGAGGCGTCCGTTCCTGGAGAGAGGGCTGGAAGAAGAGGGGAGGGGGGGACATCGTCAGCGCTGCAACACTACACATCAACACGGTGCACTTATCAATGTGATTGCCACCCAGTACCGATCGATAGATCGGCGTATCGACTAAGACCCGATCAGCACACCTTTGTAGGAAGGTGATCCCACGTCAGAGTCCGCTCCGCCGCTCGGGCTCGAGCCTACGCTGTCCGCCCAGGCGCTGCACGCGTCCTCAAACTCCGACATGAAGCTGTCGTCGCGCTCCAGCAGCATCGTCTCGTGCGTGTCGCTGGGATTCCGTCCGTTAATACGCCAGCTGGTGCTGAAGATGCCGGTTCGCCTCGGCGGCTACCTTTTATAGTCTTCGTCTCCTAGGTAACTCCAGGCGCAGCCTCATTGGCTCGGGCCAGGGATTCCCCCCGCCGCGAGCTTCGTAGCTGCCCAAACATGGGCTGCATCCGGTTGTGACGGCGGGTATCCCCCTACCATAAAAGGACAGGCGGGAGAGCGACGTAAAAAGATTAGGGGGGAGAGGGGTTCCCTCCACTGCGGCAGAGATTATACAAGAGGGAGGGATGGAGGAGAGATGGAGGGATGATAGAGGTGAGATGGAGAGATGATAGAGAAAAGATGATGGAGCAGAGGTGGAGGGATGATAGAGGAGAGATGGAAGGATGAGGGATGATAGAGGAGAGATGATGCATGAGAGATGAGGGATGATAGAGGAGAGATGAGGGATGATAGAGGAGAGATGATGGAGGAGGGAGGAAAGAAAGGATGATGGCACAAGGAGAGAGTGATGTGCCTTTGGGTGTTTTAGCCCTGAGTGTTACCTGACAGGCAAATAGCTTTGGTAATATTACCAGAAAAGTGGATGAACTGAGTTGATGATGATGAAGATAATGAGGATATTTATTCTTTGCTCTTCTAAATTAAATGTCTGTCAGCGGTTTGACTTCACCCACATCCACCTGACTGCTGGTCTTTCTGTGGACTGATGGCGTCCACTAGAGGACTGGATGGACGCCGTCGGGCCTCATCCACCAGACGATTTGACGGACGCTGCGGCTCAGGAGACATTTTGTTTCTGCTCTGCAGTGCTGCACAGTGGTCAATAGACACCCACAGAAAACACAGAGAAGAGAGAGAGAACGCTGCCTGTGTGACATTCCTGCACATCAGCCTCTGTCTCCATGGAAACAGAATACGTTATGTAACAGGCAGTCGGAAATAGAAGCCGGTTCACCCTAAGTTTAGTTCGTATTGTATGATCTTATTGTGTAGTCCCGTTTTATAGTAGTACTGTACAGCTGTATTACATAGTAATGTTATATAGTAGTATTGTATAGCAGCATTGTGTAGTAGTATTATATGGTGGTATTATATAGTAGTATTGTATGCTAGTGTCGTGTAGAAGTACAGTGCGCTCTTGGCATTCGCGCATCGAAGCTAGCGACTTCACCCCGTCGCGGATTTTTGGTAGGCAGTCACGTGATACTGTATGCACATTCCATTGGCTGATGGCATCCGGGAGTGTGTCAGTTCCGTGAGTCTCGAACTTACATGAGACACAAAAGTGCTTTAAACAGTCGATAAGAGTGTAGGAAAAGGTAATACAGATAGAAGCTGGTTTAATATTAGTATGGGGAGGGTCATAAATGTTTAAATTACCGTAAATAATAAGATAAATAGTTTGTCGCTCTATTGCAGAATTCATTAATTGCGTGTGGTTCCTGGAACGCATTAACCACAAAGAACGAGGGCACACTCTTTTGTATAATAGTATTATATGGTAGTATTGTAAAGTGCAATTATATAGTAATGCTGTGTAGTATTGTATATTGGTAATATATGGTAGTAATACAGTAAAATAATAATTATCGGCTGAGGTCCGGCTTCCTTTTTCTTCCACGCCACCATACTGTTCCACCCCTCATCCACCCATCCGCTGTGGACCATCTGTTGTGGACCTACACCTCCCAAACAACAGTATCACCACTCACCTAACCTTCGACTGGGGTCCTGCTGCCTCTCTTCCTTGGTATCATCTTACTTTTCCACCCCTCATCCGCCCAGCCGCCGTGGACCTTCCTCTGTGGACCTGCACCTCCGAGCCCACCAGTATCACCCCCATCTCTCCATGTGCTGTGGACCTTCTCCTCCAAGCTCACCAGTACCACCCCTCAACTATCCATCGGCTGGGGTCCTGCTTCCTTTCATCCTCCGTGCCGCCATACAGTCATCCACACAGCTGTAATTGTGCCTTGACTTTAGCAACCTTAACCATATTGATACTGCCTCTATCTGGCCTATCTGTCACTCTCTCTCTGTCTCTCTCTCTGATGCTGTTCTTATCTTCCTTTGATTTCTTTTCCACCCAACCGGTCTAGGCGGATGGCCGCCCAAAAGAGTCTGGGTCCTGCCCGGAGTTTCTTCCTCATCGAGGGAGTTTTTCCCCGCCACTGTCGCTTATGCTTGCTCTGGAGGGTTCAGTTGGGTTTCTCTGTCTGTTAAAGCGCTTTGTAATGTCTGCTGTCATGATTAAGCGCTATATAAATAAATCTTGATTGATTGATTGATTGATTGATATATAGTAGTGTTGTATACTAGTATTACATTGTAGTATTATTTGGTTGTGTAGTAGTATTATATTTAATTTTTTTGAATTTGTATACAGTACTTTACTAATCCTCGAAGGGAAATCAAGAGCATCTATCCATCCATTTTCTGCCGCTGTATTCACCATAGCTGGTCACGGGGAGCTGGAGCCTATCCCATACGGCATGAGGCTGGGGACACGATGCCAATGCGCAGCGGAACCACACACAAAGACAGACAACCACGTACACATACACACTTACTCCTACCGGCTATTTGGCACCGGCCAATCAAGCTGAAGTGCATGCTTTTGGAGGTGGGAGGAAGCCGGAGAACCTCGAGAGAACCCATGCAGACACGGGGAGAACATGCAAACTCCGCACAGAGAGGGACTCGAACCCGGGAAATTAAGAGCACACTCTAGTTTTTTCGAACAAACACATGCATATATGTTAGTATTTACAGGCCCCTGTAACAAACACACACACATGGGGGGCTGTACACATGCAGGGGGAGGTAGAGTGGTGGGCAGCTCCTACATGGTGTGCCCCAAATGAGCAACTTGTAAAGGTGGACGGCACGTTGCTCAAGGGCGCCTCAACAGTGTTCGGGAGGTGAGCTGACACCTCCCACTGTCAGCTCACACTCCAGTCAGCTGGGCGGGAGCTGGAATCGACCGGCCGATCTTGGCACAATGGACAACCCGCTCTACGCCCTGCCGCTTTACCGCTGAGCCACTGCCGCTCCAGTTTTATTTAGTTTTATATAGCTGTTTTATATAGTAGTGTTATATAGTAGCATTATATTGCGGTATTATATGGTAGTATTTTATAGTGGTATTGTATAATCGTGTGGTACTACAGTGTTATATAGTACCATTACGTAGTACTAATATATGGAAATATTGAATCTCCCCAGGTATATATTTGAATTAGAATTAGAATTATATTTGAATAAAACTGCTGGTTAACAATGAGTGGATGAAATTTATGTTTATTCTTCCATCAGGCAGTTCAAAACCATTGTGTCTCATATAGTCTGAACATGTAGCATTAATTAAAAATGGTAACGTGAAGAGCCACTATGAAACAAAGCACAGAGCTTTTGAGCAAAGTTCTCCCCTAAAGTCCGAGCTGAGGCCAAAATAACTGAGCAAAATGCAAACGAATGTTCAATAAAGACATAGTGGATTTTGGGGCAACATAAAAAATCTTTTAGTGATGGTAGAATTGTGAATAAGTGCTTAAAAGCTGTTGTTGAGACATTATTTGAAGGAAAACAGAAAGATGAGTTGTGTGGAAAAATCAAACAAATCAACAGCAACCAGAAAATCAGAAATATTTACAGCTTGATGCATCCATTCAGAGAGAACCATGCATATCTTTGGCCATTGATGAGTCTACAGATGTTACTGGTAATGTTCAGCTTTTTTGCGTGTCATGTTCCTTCACAAAGACAAGGAGCTCTTTGCTGGGTGTAACACCACTAACACAAACAAGAGGAGGGGACATGTATGCAGCTTTAGCAGAGATGCTGACAAAGACGGACACAGATCTGAAGTGGGTTGTCTCTGTCACAGAGACCACCACCCTCTCTTTTTCCACCACTTGTCATGGTGGGAAAAGAGAGGGGGCCTGTGCCAAATAGTGGGAGCTTTCAAGAACAGTCAAGTTGTGCTCTGTGCACACCTTGTGCACGAGTAAATTACTGGCAGGCAAAATGCCCCTTTCTCTCGTGAAAAAATTCTGTTTGCATTTTTCCCCTGAAAGAGCCAGTTTTTATTTATGCTTTCTGTAGATGTTCATGTTTTTGTACTTGAAGTGTAGGCCTTCAGTTCTTTAGGCCGGGACATCTTTAATTTACGAGAAAAATGATTATTCAGCTTTTTGCACTTTATTTTTAATTGTGAGGTTTGTGTGTTCTTCAATCTAACATAAAGGTTTGAAATTTATTTGCCTGGGTCTACTTTTATTTATGATGAGGTAAAAGACTAGCTGTGCACTCACTTAAACATGTCCTGCATTGAAAATTGATAATAAATGATAATGTGGACATAGGCACTGGCTATAACACACAAACTGGACTTGGGTTCGGACCTTTTACTAAGAGGAAACTTCTAGAACCAGACCTCCGTGAGTTTTAATTGAATACCCCTGGCGTAAGATATCGGCTAGGATTTCTTTGTCGCGGGCACACCTTTCGTCCACACGACGACGCAGATATCTGGGACGAAAATGCCAGCCAAAGTGAAGTTTTTTGAAAACGCCGGTTCTGCATTGTGTGGACGCTGTAACTGAAAGTTCTTCTATCCGGGGGGCATCCGCTGTGACGTTAGTGTTTGACCGGTGTCTACATTTACACACAGAATGGACTGAGTTAAAACCGGCTATTTTCTGACGCATAAACGACTCCACGTTGAAGACGCGTTGATAAACATGCTTGACAGCTGGATATTTGTTCGTCTATTTCTTTATGAGTCATGAAGATTATATATTTATTTATTTATTCATTCACGTTTTTTGCCAAAGATGCCGACTCCAGTTCTGGGTCAGGCCAGGATGCCCTGCCTGCTGGTTGTAGTATTGTATACTAGTAATATGTAGTCATACTGTATAGTAGTATTATATCGTAGTACTGTATAGTGGCATTGTATAATAGTATTGTGTGGTACTATAGTGTTATGTAGTAGCATTACATAGTACTAATATATAGAAATATTGTATCTCCCCAAGTACGGAAATATGTGGGGAGAACTCTGTGATGGGTGCGCTTGCTTTGTAATACCAATACATTTGTTTTCACATGTTTGGTATGATGTCTGAAATTATTGTTTTATTGTGAAATTTCCACGTGGTCCTGCCAGCACGTAGTTGTTTAATAGTACATAATAGTAATATAACAGTGACCCCCTTCTGAATGGAGACGACTCCTAACGAGACTCATGCTTCTGGTGGTTTGGGATGTTTGTGTCCTGCTCCAACAGGATGGTCAGAATCTGGATCAGTATCCTGTTCAGGATTTGCCAAAGAGCTGGTCCTGGTTTTGATCAGAACAGGTTCTGGATCAGCTGGTCCTGGTTTTGTTCCAGAAGTTTTGGAATCCATCATCAGCAAAGCGAAGGCTGTGATTGGTCAGGACAGACGTAAGGTTGCCATGGCGAGCAGCACACATGTCATGATAACACCAAGGTTGTCTGACCAAGATAAACACACACACACACACACACATGCACACGTCAGAGTGAGGACACACTCATCAGGACAAACAGTACACACACGTGACCTCTGACCTCTTCAGGGTCTCTGGGGGTGTTTAAAGCGGGGCTCTTCGTAGTCAACGTCACTCCTCAGCAGCATGTTCACTCGTCTGCTCTCGTCTCTGTCTGCCTTCATCTTCCCTCTCTCCCTCCCTCCCTCCTCCCTCTCCGTTCTCCTCCTCTTCATCGCTGGAGCAGTCCTCTTCCTCCTCATCACCAGGTTGTCTCATCTTCCTCCTCGGGGCTCCATCCCCTCCCTGCCCCGGCTCCCGTTCCTGGGCAGCCTCCCCTGGATGAGCGGGGGTCTTCCCCCTCACCTCCTCTTCAGCCAGCTGGCTCACAGGTGAGTCTTCCTCACAGGTGAGTCCTACTCAGGTCAGTCCTACTCAGGTCAGTCCTACTTAGGTGAGTCCTACTCACAGGTGAGTCCTCCCCCTGTTGAGTCCTGCTCCAGGTGAGTTTTTCAAAGCTCCTCATCCCCCTCCTCTGTGTGTGAGAGGTGTTATTACTCCTACTGCTTTTATTACTGTTACATCTATGACTGCTACTGGTAATGTGTTACTACTACTGCTACTGGTAATGTATTACTACTACTATTACTGTATTATTACTACTGGTACTGTTTTAAAACTAATAGTACTGTATTACTTCTACTAGTACTGTGTTACTGCTACTAGTTCTGTGTCACTACTACTACTATTACTGTGATATTACTACTGTACTACTGTTTTGCCACTACTAGAACTTTGATACTAGTAGTACTGTGTTGTTACTAGTACTACTACTATTACTATATTATTACTACTAACAAAGTTTATCACTAATAGTACTGTTACCTCTACTAGTCTTGTGTTGCTACTACTACTAATGTTACTGTGTTATTTCTACTAGTACTGTTTTACCACTAATAGTATTGTGTTACTTCTACTAGTACCGTGTTACTTCTAGTAGTAGTATTGTAACTGTATTACTGCTACTAGTTCTGTATTACTACTACTAGTACTGTGTTACTGCTATTAATTCTGTTTTACTACAACTACTACTACTACTATTGTGTTATTACTACTAATACTATTTTACAACTACTAGTACTGTGTTACTACTACTAGTACTGTGTTACTACTACTAGTACTGTAGTAGTACTGTGTGTGTGTGTGTGTGTGTGTGTGTGTGTGTGTGTGTGTGTGTGTGTGTGTGTGTGTTTCGGTTACTACTACTACTACTGTGTTATTATTACTAGTACTATTTTACCACTACTAGTACTGTACTGTTTTACCAGTACTAGTTCTGTGTTACTACAACTACTACTGTGTTAGTACTACTAGCACTGTGTTAAAGCTCAGTGGTAGATTGGGTCGTCCAATGATCAGAAGCTCGGCGGATCAAATCCCGCTCCCACACTCCCACCCAGCCACCTCGGAGTGTGAGCTGACAGTGGGAGGTGTCAGCTCAACTCCAGAGCACTGACAGGGCGCCCTTGAGCAAGGTGCCATCCCCCTTTATAAGTTGCTCATTAGGACGCACCAGTAAGGAGCTGCCTGCTGCTCTACCTCCCACACACTATTACAGAGGCTGTACACACTATGTATGCATGCATTGACTAACGAATGACTAGAGTGCCACTAATTTCCCTTCAGGGATTATATCAGTATATAAAATATATACAAATAACAAAAATACTAGTAGTACTGTGTTAGTACTACTGGTACTAAAACTTGAATGTTGACCTATGTGGTTAGTTTGCGATCACCTCACAGGACCCAGTCCCTGACTGACCTGGGTACTGACTGACCCATCCCCTAACTAACCTGTCCCTGTTTGACCCGGGTCCTGACTGAGCCAGTTTTGTGATTCAGGTACGGTCCGGTGTTCTCCATGTACCTGGGTCCACATCAAACGGTGGTGGTGAACGACCAGCAACACGCCAGAGAGGTGCTGGTTGGGAGGGGGAAGGAGTTCGCCGGTCGACCCAGTATGGTGAGAGATGAATGGATAATGAATTGGTTGGTCTGTTGGTTGGTTAGATAGTTGGTAGACAGATTGATATATTTTATCTATTTATTTATTTATTTGTTTCAGACATTTCATTACAACAGTCTTCACCACCTTCATTTCAACAACATCAACAACATTCTTAATAAGAGCTGATGGGTAAGGGGTTAGGGTTAGGGTTAGGGTTAGCGCTGATGGGTGGGGTTAAGGTTAAGGTTTAGGGTTAGGGCTGATGGGTTAGGGTTAGGGCTGACGGGTTAGGGTTAGGGGTGACGGGTAGAAGCCGTCGGGCTGCTGTCTCTCATTACAACACATTTACAACCAGTTCAGACAATAAATAAAATAAAGTTTGACAGTCACTGTTATTTCAAACTGTCCATTCAGTCCCAGTTCTAGTACGATATCTACTGGATGCTAAAATATCAGTTGGCATGAGTTTGAAGTGTGTGGCACTTTGCAGACAGCCTGTGAATAAAACTGTCAGCAAAATAAGGAAGTATGCAAAACATGTATATTTAAGTGACGGCAGTACACTGTGTGTGTGTGTGTGTGTGTGTGTGTGTGTGTGTGTGTCCTCACACGTCTCCATCAGTTCCTTTAGTGAACGTTAGTTGTTTAGTGACCTTTAGTAGCGCCGTTGTGACCTAGAGCATGGCCACATGGTCAAATTATAAGTGACCATTGACAAAAGTCACACAGTAAGTTTTATCAATGTTATATACCTTATATCTTGCAGTTCCTGTACAACACATATAACATACTCAAGGCCCGCGGGCGAGATCTGGCCCGTGACAAATTATTTATGGCCTGCTGGTATTGTGCACGCACCAAAACTACATTCCCCACAATGCAACGGTAGCAGAAGTCATACAGTGCAACAAGGAAGCTTTGGTTTAATTGTGAATCAGCAGTCAGAGCCGAGGTTGGACTTAGCTACTCCCCTCCTCAAAACTGACTTAAAGCAAGGTGGACTCTGAGAGCAGGGGATTTCAAGCCAGGTGGGAGTCACAGTGCAGGTTCTTCTTCTTCTTCTCTCTTTTCAGCTTTTCCCTTCAGAGTTCAACACAACGAATCAGTCGCCTCCATCCTGTCTTCTGCATCATATCCTCTTTCACTACATTCATAAACCTCCTCTTTGGTCTTCCTCTAGGCCTCCTGCCTGGCAGTTCAAAACTCAGCATCCTTCTACCAATATATTCACTATCTCTCCTCTGGACATGTCCAAACCATCTCAGTCTGGCTTCTCTGACTTTATCTCCAAAACCTCTTACATTTGCTGTTCCTCTGATGTACTCATTCCTGATCCTATCCATCCTGATCACTCCCAAAGAGAACCTCAGCATCTTCATCTCTGTCTCCTCCAGCTCTGTCTCCTGTCTTTCGTGTCATTTTAGCTGAAACTCTTCTATCACACATCACACCTGACACTTTTCTCTACCCGTTCCATCCCGCCTGTACACGTTTCTTCACCTCTTTTCCACACTCTCCATTGCTCTGCACAGTTGACCCTATGTACTTAAAATCCTCCACCTTCTTGATCTCTTCTCCCTGTAACCTCACTCTTCCACTTGGGTCCCTCTCATTCACACACATGTACTCTGTCTTACTGCAGCTAACCTTCATTCCTCTCCTTTCCAGGACAAACCTCCACATCTCTAGCTTCTCCTCCACCTGTTCTCTGCTCTCACTACAGATCACAATGTCATCTGCAAACATCATGGTCCATGGAGATTCACGTCTAAGTGTCTAACCTCGTCTGTCAGCCTGTCCATCACCATAGTGAGCAAGAAGGGGCTCAGAGCTGATCCCTGATGCAGTCCCACTTCCACCTTGAACTCCTCTGTCACACCTATCGCATACCTCACCACTGTCTTACAGTCCTCATACATGTCCTGCAAGCAAATACTGCATCTGTAGTATTCTTTTTTGGCATGAAACCATACTGCTGCTCACAAGAAGAATCATACTTTATTTGTCCTAAAAAGGGAAATTCTCTTCTCACTCACCAATACAGGGTTAGACATGCATATATGTTGTTTAAAGCCCCCTGAACAAACACACAACACACTAGGGGCCTGTAGGCATGCAGTTAGTATATATAGGGGGAGGCAGAGTGAAGGGTTGTATGAGGGATTACGCCCCAAATGAGCAGCTGGTGGAGGGGACAGCTACTTGCTCAAGGGTGCCTCGCTCAAGGGCGCCTCGACAGTGGCTGGAAGGTGAGCTGACACCTCCCACTGTCAGCTCAAACTCCGGAAGTTGTCTTGGCGGGAGGGGGAATCGAACCGCGGATGGCTGGGCGATGTCTGGTCCTCAAGATGTCTACTCTACTGCTGAGCCACTGCTGCCTCAAATGCTTACGTCTACCTTCAACTACTCTTTCTCATAATTTCATTGTATGGCTCATCAGCTTTATTCCTCTGTAGTTGCCACAACTTTGCACGTCTCCCTTATTCTTAAAAACGGGCACCAGCACACTTCTTCTTTATTCCTGAGGCATCTTCTATCTAAGACAGTGGTTCTTAACCTTGTTGGAGGTACCAAACTCTGTCAGCTTCATAGACTCACTCACCGAACCCTTCTTTAGTAAAAAAAAAAATCTTTTGTCAAATTGAAGACATAAGTATATGTTTTTCTGGTGTGTTTAATGAATTGTGCATTAATGCCACCTTTGTCAAAGAACAAAACCAACACAGTGCATGAACTCACATGAAATGACCTACCTGCAAATCAATGTGACTTCTGCTGTTGTTATTGAGAGACCACTTCAGATATGCGTGGCTTCACCTTGGCAAGTGCTACTCTGATGTCATTTTCACAGCAAACTCTGTTTCTTTTGTTTTCCATGCAGCTTGAGGAAGTGTTCCTTTATTTTTGCCAGTGTGAGACTAGAGTTGCTCAACTTGACACTACAAATCCTGCAGAACACTGACTCCCAATCACGTTCCGTTATACAGTACATGTAAATTCACGTTACACATATTCGTCCGACCACTTTCTTTATTTGCTCGACATAGTTACTATAAATTAAAATATTAAGAAAGCAATCAGATGACGTACCATCATGACAGGCATCAATCGACTACTGAGTGCACAAAATCACATGTATCACAGGTAGGCTAATCGATGTAGCCTGATCATCTGCAGCCAGTGATGTCTACGGGGGGCGTGTCATCACAAACAGACACGATGTGTCAAACGTACACAGTGATTCGTGTGTGTTTGGCAAAAACACCCGACATATCGTGTCAGGTGTTTTGTCTTGACCTCTGTCTCCGCTGAACCCCTGAGACCGACTCACAGAACCCTAGGGTTCGATCGAACCCAGGTTAAGAACCACTGTATTAGCTGTAGCTGTCCAGTCATCTGGAAGCAACTCCTGACCACTCAGAGCCTGTCTTAACTCCTTTCTAAAAGTAATGCAATACTCCTCCTTTTTCAGCTTCCACCATTTCATCCTCTGCTCTGCCTTTGTCCTCTTCATCTTCCTCATCACCAAAGTCATCCTACACATCACCATCCTATGCTGTTTGGCTACACTCTCGCCAACCACATGTTTAACATGTTCAAAATGGTAAAAGGTAAACCTGCGTGTCTTCTGCTAAGTTTGCACGTTTCATCCCCGACATAATGCCCCAGCTGCACATCCAGCTCGGACGCTCTCTATCTTTAGCCGCACATGCATGTGTGAAGAATATTTCTCACTGATGAAGCCGAACAAAACATCACACAAGTGCTGTCTGCCTGATAAACACCTTCACTCAATCCTGAGGGTTTCTTCAGCTCAGAGCCTGACCCCGAACATTGATGAACTTGTATGAAAGATGAGATACCATCAAATATCAGACTCAGACACGTAAGCATTACACATCAGTAATGTATTTTCAGTTTTAAATCCAGTTAAATTTTTACATTTGTTTCTACAAGACGTGATGTGTCCTTGAAGGAAGTATTGTTTTTTGTCTGTGTGCCATAGATTTTTGTATTTTATTTTATTTATTTATATCTATTTAAGTTGAATTGACTCAGTTCAAAATTGCAGACGAAAGACATGAGGAAGGATACAACTGTTTTGATTTCTTTTTTTATTTTACTATTTGAAAGCAGTGATTGGTAGGATCATAGAGCAGCACAATTTTTAAAAAAAAAATTTGTTTCACAATAATGCATTATTATTGTGCATGCACAACATCATTGTTGTGCATGCAATAATGCATGCACAATAATGTGTTTTCAGTTTATAATGCCTTCAGTTTCATTTATGCATTTATCTTGATATTAAGGAATATGTTGTTTTCAAAGGACATTTACTATTTTGCTGTTTGCAGGTTGAGAAGGTTTCCCCTTGAAGTTACTGATAGAGCCATAAGACAATATTGCTTCATTTATTTAATCATTAAACAATATAAACTGTGTTAGCTCTTGGTTCAATTGTCTATTTTCATTTCAATATGTTTTAATAAACATTGAACCCTTGGCTTGTAGCAAATTTGTTTTTTTGGCCCTCTGTGTATTTGACTTTGACACCTGTGCTGTACAACGTTATGATCATATTAACAAATAACCAACATTCACATCCCTTCTCTAACCTTTAAGCTAACTCTTTATAAAGACTGGACACTACAGAATGGATGGAAACGGGTGGACTGATTGATTGATTGATTGATTGATTGATTGATTGATTGATTGATTGATTGATTGATTGATCACCGCCCCGTCAGGTGACCACAGACCTGCTGACCAGGGGAGGGAAAGACATCGCCTTCTCTGACTACTGTCCCCTCTGGAAGTCTCACCGTCGCCTCGTCCACAACTCCTTCAGCCTGTTTGGAGATGGCAGCAGCCGCCTGCAGGACATAGGTAGGCCCTGCCCCCGTCAGGCCCCACCCTCTGTCCATGTCTGTCCCCCATCAGGCCTCGCCCTCCTGTCCATGTCTGTATAGCTCTTCATCTCCTCGTCCTCTTCCTTTGTTCTGTTTTTAGTTTTGTCGGCGTTGGATGGTTTGTGCGTGGAGCTCTGTTCCAATGGAGGCCACGCCTTCGACCCATCTCCCGCGGTTACCAGGGCAGTCACCAACGTTATCTGTACATTGGTGTTTAATGCCACATATCGCCATGGCGACGCGGAGCTGCAGGAGGTGATGCGGTACAATGACGGCATTGTGCAGACGATCACCAGAGGAGGGCTGGTGGACATTTACCCCTGGATGAAGGTACGGAACTCTGGTCCAGGTTCTGGTCCCTAGTTCAGGTTTAGGTTCTGGTTCAGTTCTGATTCAGGTTCTGTTCTGGTTCTGGTTCTGCTTGAGCCCAGTCCCTCTGAGCTTCCTACTCTTCCTCAGGTGTTCCCCAACAAGTGTCTCCGGAGACTGAAGGAGTGCATCAGCGTCAGAGACCGGTTGTTGTCACAAAAACTGGAGGAGCACAAGGTGAGTCCGGAGACGCGGATCCTCCTAGAGCAGGGGTGTCAAAGTCAAATACACAGAGGGCCAAAGAAACAAATTTGCTACAAGCCGAGGGCCGGACTTGTTCAATGTTTATTAAGACATATTGAAATGAACATAACTAATTGAACCAAGAGCTAACACAGTGTATATTAATATTAATAATTAAAAAAATAAAACTATATTTTTTTATGGCTCTATCAGTAACTTCAAGGGGAAACCTTTTCAACAGGTGAACAGCAAAAAAGTAAATGTCCATCGAAAACAAAACATGTTCGTTAATATCAAGATCAATGCATCAATGAAATTGCATGCATTATAAACTGAAAAAAGGGTTAGGGTTAGGGTTTTCAATAATATTGTGCATGCACAATAATAATGCGTTATTGTGCAAAAAAATCTAAAAATTAAAAAAAAAATATTGTGCTGCTCTATGATCCTACCAATCACTGCTTTCAAATAGTAAAATAAAAAAATCAATTCAGTTGTATCCTTTCTCATGAGTCCATTCAATTGAAATAAATATAAATAAATTACAAAAATCTACGGCACACAGAAAAAACAATACTTCCTTCAAGGAGACATCACGTCTTGTAGAAACAAATGTAAAAATTTAACTGAATTTAAAACTGAAAATACATTACTGCTGTGTAATTGTCTGAGGCTGAGCCTGATATTTGATCGTGTCTCTTCTTTCATCCAAGTTCATCAATGTTCGCGGTCAGGCACTGAGGTGAGGAAATCCTCATGATTGAGTGAAGGTGTTTATCATTCAGACAGCTCCTCTGTGATGTTTTGTTCAGCTTCATCACAGTAAAATATTCTTCACACACGTATGTGCAGCTAAGATGTGCGTCCGAGCTGGATGTGCAGCTGGGGCATTGTGTCGGGGATGGAACGGTCAAACTTAGCAGAAGACACGCAGGTTTACATTTTATCTCTTTGAACATATACTCTGACTCCCACCTGGCTTGAAACCCCCTGCTCTCAGCGCCCATCTTCCATTTTAGCTAGTTTTGAGGAGGGAAGTATCTAAATCCAACCTCCGCTCTGACTGCTGATAAACAATGAAACAAGCAGGCTTTGATTTCCCCACCGTTTAACTGTGGGGAATATACTGAAGTTTTGGTGCATGCACAATACCAGCAGGCCTATGTGGCCTGCATCCAGTTCTAACAGTAATTAAAAATCCTCCCGCATGCCATAAATAATTCGTCATGGGCCAGATCTCGCCCGCGAGCGTTGACTTTAACATATGTGTTCTAGAGGTTCTAAGTTCCTGGTCCAACCACCGGAATCAGGGTCCAGGTTCTGGGGACCAGGAACCTGCCTCTGTTCATTTCCTTACCAGCATCTAGAGCAGTGGTTCTTAAATTGGGTTCGATCAAACCCTAGGGGTTCGGTGACACAGTCTCAGGGGTTCAGTGGATTGGAGGAAAAGACAAAATGGTGTAATCTGAAGGAGATAAGTGACTGCAAAGTAGTGGTAGGTGAGAGTGTAGCCAAACAGCATAGGAAGGTGGTGTGTAGGATGAGTCCGGTGGTGAGGAAGATGAAGAGGACAAAGGCAGAGCAGAGGACGAAATGGTGGAAGCTGTACAAGGAAGAGTGTTGCAGGACCTTTAGGAAGTAGTTAATCCTTATAGCCGTTTTCATCACGTGAATACATGCATCACCGCTTGTATGTTGCCAGCTACATGGACAAAAACACAGTGCCTGCCGTCTGACGGTAAGGAGCCGTTTGAAACGCTTGTCTTAGATCAAATATAAACGATCATATCTCTGGTTTTCTGGGGTCAATCTGCTCCAAATAAAAACCGGAAGACAGTTTCACATCTATACTCTCACGTAAACATGCGCACGGCAATCCATGTGAGAGAATTTATTTGTTACGAATGGTTTAAAAACATCATGTGATCTGATCATCTCGGCGTGATCATGGGGGTGTGAGGGTTAAGACAGGCTCTGGGTGGTCAGGAGATGCTTCCAGATGACTGGACAACTACAGCTAATGTGATCGGGGAGATAGGTAGGACAGTACTTGGTGTGTCATCTGGAGGGAAAGTAATAAGGAGACTTGGTGGTGGAATGAGGAGGTACGGGAATGTATACAGAGAAAGAGGTTAGCTAAGATGCAGCGTAAGGTGAAAGTAGAGACAGAATACATGTGTGTGAATGAGAGGGACCCAAGTGAAAGAGTGAGGTTACAGGGAGAAGAGATCAAGAAGGTGGAGGATTTTAAGTACTTGGGGTCAACAGTCCAGAGCAACGGAGAGTGTGGAAAAGAGGTGAAGAAACGTGTACAGGCAGGATGGAACGGGTAGAGAAAAGTGTCAGGTGTGATGTGTGATAGAAGAGTTTCAGCTAAAATGACAGGAAAGGTGTACAAAATTGTGGTGAGACCAGCGATGTTGTCTGGTCTAGAGACAGTGTCACTGAGGAAAAGACAGGAGACAGCTGGAGGTAGCAGAAATGAAGATGCTGAGGTTCTCTCTGGGAGTGACCAGGATGGATAGGATCAGGAATGAGTACATTAGAGGGACAGCAAATGTTAGGGGCTTTGGAGATAAAGTCAGAGAGGCCAGACTGAGATGGTTTGGACATGTCCAGAGGAGAGATAGTGAATATATTGGTAGAAAGGATGCTGAGTTTTGTACTGACCAATCAGAGCTCAGCGGGTATAACAGCCCTACCTACTGACCAATCAGTTCTCTTGGAAAATGGGCTGTCCGTTTTATGAAAACCTGGTGGATCTTGGTGCACAGCTTGTGCGAAGAGCTCTCAGGCACGAGAGAATATTTAAAGATCGCTGCAATCCGTTCTTCGAATTGCCTGAACAATCACTGTACGAAAGGTACAGGTTTTGGGGAGAGGGGTTACATTACATCTGTCAGCTGCTGGAGCCTTACATCAGTAATGTAACGCACCGCAACTACGCGCTGACAGCCCCGCAGACAGTGTGCATTGCACTGAGGTTTTTTGCCACAGTTAATATATTTCTTAATGATGTTCATAATTATTATGATGTCCTTAAATCCCTCGTTGGATGGGTTACAAGCAAGGCACAGATAAAATGCCATTAATCAATTATTTGTTTAAGTAAATCACGGATTGATTCATTCATTCATAGATACTTTTATGTATTCTGTTGGCGATGCCGAGAACCTCTGGAAGAACACAGTATGTAGAGCTATTCATAAAGTCGCGGGGGCTACAATCACATGCCATAACGAAAAATGTCGTACACACTTACATTTATGGAACACACAAATGTTACTGTAGTCAGATATACAAGTGCAGTCGTAGTGGGGAAGTAATGCTATAATGGCACTAACTTCCGCATTGACACAGTCGGCGATTTTGTGCCAGCGATCCTTGCGCCGTTTGGCAGCTGTAACTGTGTTGCTTTTTGCCTGGATTATTGATTTGTATTGCTCGTATTTATTAATTATTATTGCTTGCTCCTCTGTTGTGAAATATGCAGTTTGGGCTGGTTTGTTGCATGTTTGTTATTGGTCGCATGCAGCAACCTCCGCCCTTTTTATGTGAGTGCGCACATATCTAGACTGGACATGCCTGAATTGAATTAGTGAGTTGATAGCCGGCTTTATGGTACCGAAAAATCCGGAGGGCGGATGTCTCGGTAAGTGAAGCCAGATAAGCAAGAGGAAGCCCGGCTAGGTTAATCAAGCTTTATGGTACAGGCCTCAGGTATTTGTTGGTAAACAAACATTTTTTGATGCCGCCCTTTTCCAGTCTTCCCTGGGTGACGGTGACCCCCGTGACCTTCTTGACGCCTTGCTGAAGGGCCAAATGAAGAGTGGGCAGGGCCAGCAGCCCACAGGTGAGGGCATCACTGACGACCACGTTCTGATGACGGCAGCAGAGGCATTCGGCGCTGGTGTGGAGACCACCTCCACCACCCTATTGTGGATTCTGGCTTACCTGCTGCACCACCCAGAGGTTCTGGCCCCAACCCCTCAGCCCAGATACCAGTAACCACTCTGCACCACATGTTTACGAGTGTCTGCTGTGCCCCACCTCTTCCAGGTCCAGAAACGCGTGCAGGCGGAGCTGGACGAACAGGTGGGCGGGGCGCGGCCAGTGCGTGCATCGGACCGCAGCCGCCTACCATACCTGGACTGCGTCATCAACGAGGGCATGAGGATCCGACCTGTTAGCCCGGTGCTGATCCCGCACGTCGCCATGAGTGACAGCAGGTGAGTGGGTTCTTTAGTCGCCACGGAGATAGGAGGACCGTCCATTGATTGAACCTCTCTTCTAGCATCGGCGGTCACCCTGTCCGCCGGGGGACGCGTGTGCTGGTGAACATGTGGTCGATTCACCACGACCCCCGCCTCTGGGACACGCCTGACCTCTTCCGCCCAGGTGAGAAATGCACCCTCCGGGGACACAGGCCAATCCAAAAAGAGCAGAGCAACAAAACACCTTCATCTTCCCCTAGAGCGTTTCCTCGACGACCACAGTGAGCGGGTTACCCCCTCCTATTTCCTGCCATTCGGGGCGGGACCTCGAGTCTGTGTGGGCGAATCATTGGCCCGGCTGGAGCTCTTTCTGTTCATGGCCTCTCTGCTTCAGCGAATGAGCTTCAAGCTTCCGGACGGGGAACCCCCGCCCAACCTGCAGGGGCGACTGGGCGTGGTCCTTCAACCCTTGCCATATAAGGTCGTCGTCACTCCGAGGGCAGGGTGGGCAGACAAAATGAAATGTGAGGGGGTTGAGGGACAGTGACTCCCTCAGCAAACATTGGCAGTCAGCAAACAGCTAACACCTAGCATCCTGTTAACCAATCATTTAATGATTCTGCATTGATGACACCAAAGTGTAATAAAAATCTACATTATTGATTTCTGTGATTTTTCCAAAATAAAAGCAGAAATTCATAAATGATTTGAATTAATATTCTGATTCTAGCAGCGACTGTGTTGCCCCTCTGAAAACCCCACAAGTTTCCCTGGTCGTTTGCTAGCTCGCTGGGTAGGCTAAAGTTTATCAGATTAAAACAATTACAGATTAGCTCTAAGGAAGTTTATGGATGAGGTTTACAGATGTCGTGAAAGAGGTAGCTGGTGTGGGAGAAGAGGATGCAGAAGACAGGGTTAGATGCAGGCAACTGATTCGCTGTGGCGACCCCTGAAGGGAAAAGCCGAAAGGAGAATAAGAGAATATAGCTCATTAGCAGGGTTAACTGCATGCTAACATACCAAATGTTACGCCCTTTATAGCATGCTAAGCTAGCTCATGATACTATCAACCATTAGCTTTGAGCAACTTTGAAGTGTCAAATGAATAAAAGATGATTTAAATCATGACCCAGGGTGGAGGACTACCCACCAACCAACCCACCCACCAATCAACCAAACCACTCACCCACCAATCCACCAACCCCGCCCACCAACCACCCAACCAATCAGGATCCCCTCAGGATGTCTGTGTAGGTTCTCAGTCATCCGGGTCATGGTTATCCAAAGGCTCCTCCAACGGATGGATGGTTCTGTTCGGTTCCGTCCAAACGTGTTCGTGCTCGCCACACGAGTGGGCGAGCACGAATACGCATGTCCACTTCTGGTCCTGTAGGGGGCGCTGTGGTCTGAAACCCGGTAGAACGTTCCGCCCACCGCGGGGAAGCGGAAGCGGAAGTGGAGCCGTTGCTAGGTTACCGTCCTTTCTTAGGTGCTACACGCTAACACAGTCGACGTCAACAGACTCAGATTGTCCGTAGGCTCGTGTCCCAATTAGCTGCTAGGTGGCTAACGGGCTGTGAAGGAGTACCCGGGCTACACAGCGTTCAACCTGCAGAGTCCGCCCGGTGGTCCGGTAGCGGCCATGGAGCGGGCCGACCGGGCCGGAGCCGCCAGGCTGCTGCGGAACCAACCGTACGACGAGAGCCACGACGTGCACGAGCCCGAGGAGGTGGTGAGCCGACAGGTACGAGCCGCCGGTGACACTAACGGGCACGAGCCGCCGGTGACACTAACGGGCACGAGCCGCCGGTGACACTAACGGGCACGAGCCCGAACGGAGCAGCCCTGATGACTGTTTAAAGGAGCTAAAGAAAGACGGCGTGACTGACGTCACTGTCAGGAGAGGACGACACACACACACACACACACACACACACACACACACACACACACACACACACACACACACACCTAAAGGTATTGGGAATAGAAAGTATCGATGAGTGATCAGCACTGCTCTGCAACGATTGGTTATATATTTCAGCTGACAGCGATAATGTCATCCGTGACGTCATGATTTCTGTGCTTTCAGTCCGATTCCAGGAGGAGCAGGAAGGGGCGTGGTCTGATGTTGACCAACAGTGACAGTGAGGAGTCTGACCCAGGGGGCGACAAGCCAATTGGGCAACAACCTGGGGTCAGCCCCTCCCAGGAGGAGGAGGAGGAAGACGAGGAGGAGGAGGAGTCTGATGAAGACGACTCCGACAACGACGAGTCCAGCAGAGCTCCGGAGGGGGCATATGACCCCTCCCACTATGCCAATCTGCCGGCCAGCACCGAGGTCAAGGACCTGTTCCAGTACATCACACGGTCAGTGTGTGTGTGTGTGTGTGTTTGTGTGTGTGTGGCTTATGTTGTGGGTGTGGGTGTGTGTGGCTCATGTTGTGGGTGTGTCCTCTCAGGTACAGCCCTCAGTCCCTGGAGCTGGAACACAGCCTGAAGCCCTTCATCCCCGACTTCATCCCCGCTGTGGGAGACATCGACGCCTTCCTAAAGGTCACACAAACCTGTGTACACCTACACACACCTGTGTACATCTACAAACACCTGTGTGAACCTACACACACCTGTGTACACTTACACACACCTGTGTGAACCTACACACACCTGTGTACACTTACACACAACTGTGTACACCTATACACACATGTGCACACCTACACACACCCGTGTACACCTGTATTACTGATGATGCTGCAACTTGGGTGTAATGTCTGAGATTCAGTTTATCACCTGTGTGCCGTTCACTTGACAGCTTCACCTGTGTGCTGCTCTCACCTGCCTGCTGTCACCTGTGTGCTGTGCTCACTTGTGTTGCTACTCTCACCTGTGTGTTTTTCTCACCTGCCTGCAGTCACCTGTGTGCCACTCTCACCTGTCCTCTGTCACCTGGCTGCTTCACCTGTGTGTTGCTCTCACCTGTGTGCTGCTGTCACCTGCTTGCTGTCACCTGTGTGCTGCTGTAACCTGTGTGCCGCTCTCACCTGTACCTGTGTGGCGTTCAGGTGCCGCGGCCCGATGGGCAGGGGGACGGTTTGGGCCTGCTGGTTTTGGATGAGCCCAGCGTGAAGCAGTCGGACCCCACGGTGATGTCACTATGGCTATCGGAGGAGAGCAAGCAGCACAGCGCCACAGAGGTACGGGCACGCCCATTCTCACCTGTGGCGGCTGCTGCTGTGTGTCTCACCGGTGTCTCTCCCCGTACAGCTGAAGGTGAGCAGTGTGTGCAGCCCTCAGACAGACCCTCGACCAGTGGACAGCTGGGTGGACAGCATCCAGGCCCTGCACCGCTCCCGGCCCCCCGCCCGCGTCCTATATGCCCGGCCTATGCCCGACATCGACGCCCTAATGCAGGAATGGCCCCCGGAGCTGGAAGAACTGCTGGGTTGCCGACGTTTACCTCCCGCCCACCTGGACTGCAGCCCCGCCCAGTACTGTGACATCATCTGTAGCCTGCTGGACATTCCAGTGTCCACCAGCAGGATCCAGTCGCTTCACGTCCTGTTCAGCCTCTACCTGCAGTTCAGAGACTCTCAGCACTTCACACACACCTGACACACACACACACACACACACATGTGTCCTGTTCAGCCTCTACCTGCAGTTCAGAGATGCCCAGCAGTTCTAGCACACCTGACACATACACACTCCTGACGCACTCTCATGTTTTGTGCAGACCTTTAATAAAGTCTTACTGGTTTGTTGCTGATCTGGGGTTTGAATCCTATTCTGTGAATCTTAACCATTGATTTAATATCGATGGGGGGGGTGTACCTAATTGTTATTGATATCATTGAAAGTCAAGAACGGCCTGCTGATTGGATGAAGAGGAAGCAATTCTGACCGATGAAAACGCTCGGGGCTTTCAACACTGAAAGACTAAGGGAACCCCCCTTTTACCCACAATGCACAGCTCTGTTTTGGTCCCGTCCAACATGGCGGCTCCGGGATGCGTCTTCGGTAGAACCTTGTCCCGGTCCAGATCCAGTTCTATCCAGGTCTGACCCGCGTGATTATTGATTATCGGTCAGCGTTTGTCGACACGGACGTTTGTAGAGGGGTTCGGAATTTTTGTAATTTACCGCTTGTGCCGCGCGCGTGTGAGTGTGGGGGGGGCGGGGCTCGGTTTAAACAGCTGCTAGCTTAGCCTCCGAGCTAACGTCTCTCCGCATCCTGTTTGTATTGTTGTTCACCAAAAATCACTCCTGTCGTCGGGTGTTTGTGGCTGCTTCAGAATGACGTCATGACCCGGTACCGTCAGCACCGGAACTGCCACTGGGGTCAAAATGCGGATGATGCTCTTGTGAAGAACACATTGTTATCAGCCTGCTGTCTCTGTGCATTGTGGGTAATGTAGTGTTGGCCGACACTCTTCTTCTGTGGTGTCGTCCCCAGGCTACGTCAGCCGTCTGCCGGGACCCGGTGCTGGTGGTGGACGTGCAGCGCTACACCCGGGACCGGGGCTCTTCTGTCTATTTCCCCCAGGCCGTCTTCAGCGGTAGGCCCCGCCCCTAAGGGGCGACACCTGTGTACTGATAAACATGTTTGTAAACAGCTGGTCCTTTCTGTTATTGACGTCTGTTCCACTCAGTCAGCATTTGTAAACAGATCAACAGGCCTCAGACCAGAACCTGGGCCAATGGGGCACGGGTCTTGATTTCTGATGGTCCCTGTGCCTCCTCCGTGTCCCGGTCTGATGGTCCCTGTGTACCAGTCTGATGGTACCTGTGCCTCCCCCTGTGTCCAGGTGATGACCTGTATGACATCACACTGACGGACCACCACTGCAGACTTCGTGTGACGCTGGATCCGGGTCTGAACCGACTGATGGAGACAAACGTCCTGCGGCCTGGATCAGTGCTACGTCACGCCACCTTCATCTGTGGCATGGCTGCTCAGCTCCCAGAATGCTCTGGGGCCTCTGAACACAGGTAGGGGTGGGTTTGCACAGATGGCGGTGGTGCAATGATGTCATCAGTCAGGCATGATGCGTTTCCTCTGCAGCTACCAGCTGCTGAGTGCCGAGGTAACCAACGGCGACGGCGGACTCAGCCGGCCTGATGTGGACTTGCTGCCCTGGTTTGGATCAGAACCCGCAGGTGTGTGTGACCCCTGACCCCCAGCAGGTGAGTGTGCCCTTTGACCCCCAGCAGGTGTGTGAGGCCAGGATCAGATTGGCTGATTGGTTGACAGGTCCCCTGAGAGCCAATAGGAGTGTGTTCCTACCTCTGTGGAACAGCACAGACTACAGCGGCGTGGAGTGGAGGGAAGCTCCGTCCAGTGAGGAAGAGGATGAGGAAGAGGACGAGAGTGAGGCAGCAGGCGGGGCAGCGAGTCAGGCAGCAGGTGAAGAAGCGGGTGGGGCAACGGGTGGGGCAGTGAGCAGGTTGACCTTTGACTCCCCGTCCGTCTGTCTACAGCCAGGCGTCCTGCCATCACCGTGGCAGAGCTGCGTCGTGCTTTCCTTTCGGGACGCCAGGCCGTTGTCCGGCATGAGCTGATCGTACGAATCATCAACAAGTCACACTTGATGTATTATGGGAAGTCAGACCAGAACTGTGACTGCCCATATAAGGTAAGGAAACACAGACTGGACCAATGAGAAGGAGCCAAAGAAGGAAACCTGAGGGACCCCAGTCTCTCTCTGTCTCTGTCTCTGCCTCTGTCTCTCTCTCTCTCTCTCCCACTCTCTCTCTCTCTCTCTCTGTCTCTCTCTCTCTCTCTGTGTCCAGGCAGCTATGGAGGTGTGTGACCACACAGGGCGTGTGTGTGTGGTGCTGTGGAACAGCGTGTGTGTCAGCTGGTATCGATGTCTGAAGCCTGGTGACATCATCAGCCTGAGACGCTATCGGGTGAAGCAGCGCTACCAGGCCGACCATGACGACATTGGTACACACACACACACACACACAAACACACACACACACACACACACACCATCCCAATTCCAGTGGAGTCCAGTTCAACCTGTGTTCAGGGTCAGTGAAGCAACTTGACCTTTGGGGGCGGGGTCGGCCTGCTGTGGAGGGCCGGGCCGTCCTGTTGGACAGCGTGGGGTCGGGGCCAGCGGTTTGTGTGTAACGTTGTTGTCATTCCAGAGATCAGCGTCAACAGCAGGAACCCGGCAGCCCAGATTGCTCGCATCCCAGAATCCTCTGTTTCACCCCAATTTTTACCCCCACTAACCCCTCACAACTTCTGTAGCAGGTGCACACACATTCACACACACATGCACACACTCACATACACACACACACACTAAAACACACACCCTCTCCTCCAGTCAGGACCTGCTGGCCTGCCCCCCCGGTTCCGTGTGTGATGTCATCGGACTGCTGACATTTGTAGGTCGACCGGAGCGAATCAGGAGCAGAGGTGAGGTTGCTATGATTACTGAACTCTCCGTCATTGCCCGTATGTTGCCCAGAAACAAGCGTCGGTGTGTTTCTATTGGCAGACGACAGAGGGGCGGTGCTCCTGGAGTATCGCTGGCTGCGACTGGAGGATGGCACCAGCTCTAAGCCAATCATGGTGAAGCTGTTCTCCACGTCTCAGCCGGAATGCCATCACAGGCTCCACCCATGTGAGCAAACAACAACAACAACAACACCTGTACTCCGTGGTAACGGTTGTCATGCTGCGCCTGTTTTTCCAGGTTCGGTGGTGGTCTGCACCCAGCTGAGGTTACAGGCGGCAACAGGCGGCCGCTACCTGTCCAACACCACCTACACACAGGTGTACTGCACAGGTGACACGCCCCTCTGGTTTAACTCCTCCTGCTGATCGACTCGCCTGTGGCTCAGTCTGTCTTCTCTCCTTATTGGTTGATGGACAGGGCTGGGCCACCACTCAGAGATGAGCTACCGTAAGCTTCGCCCAGTGCGCCTGTTCCTTCAGTGGCTAAAGACACAGGACGACGAGCAGGTTCTGAGAAGGGCTGTGATTGGAGGATACTTCGTTTACCCACCTCCTCCCATCTCCATGGAAACATACATGAAAGACCAGAGAGGTCAGCGTCTCAGCATCGTATGTCATTAACATGAGTCCGCGTACCTGTAGCTAGGTGTGTGTGTGTGTGTGTGTGTGTGTGTGTGTGTGTGTGTGTGTGTGTGTGTGTGTGTGTGTGTGTGTGTGTGTTTGTGTGTGTAGGTGAGCCAGGCTTCCTCCTGGGTGCTGAGCTGCAGAGAGAAATGGAGAGGCTGTGTTACCGGGAGCGACGCATCTTCTGTATCCAGGCTACTGTTACTATGGTTACATACAGTCGCAGAGGAGAGGTAACTGTCAGCATCCTGTTATTTTGTTTAATGTTTTTGCTGTATGCTTCAAACACAACAATCGACCAATAAAAGTAGAGTACAGTGGTACCTCTACTTACGAAATTAATTGGTTTTGGACGAAAAATTTCTTGAGTAGAAAATTTTCTAAGTAGACACGTGTTCTCCATGCAAATGCCCTAATCCGTTCCAAGCCCAGACATAAATGTTTTATAAAGCATAAAAATGCATCAAAACATGTAACAAATACATATTACAATTGGATTATTACGCAATGATGGTCATTTACCTTTTAACTGCTGTCCTCATTGTTTTTTGCCCTCTTTGGTTCATGCACTACTTGTCTCACCATGCCGAACAACAGAGTAAATTCCAGTCCTCCTTTTGATCTTCTCAAGCCACCTACACGATGGCTTAAACTCCCGGTATTCTTTCGCCAACTTTGGAGGGAGTTATAGGTTTTATGGCTTCCTTTTGTTTCAATAACATGGCGATTGCTGGGCTGGCGCTAGCCATGCGCCACGTCGCCGTAGGCATTTAAATTCCATATTGGCTACAAGGTTTTTAGCCTGTGTAGCCACAGTGGCGTTCTTATTTTTAGGAAAAAAAGACTAAAACGTACAACTTTTTGGACTCGCGACAATCCCTGAGCGATAACAAACTTTTTCTCTCGCCGAAGCATAGCCGAAGCATGCCGACGGAAATAGCCGAAGTGACCGAAGTGATCATTAAATATGCGCTTGGGTCATGACCTCCTCTCGTCCAATGAAAAACAAAAAGATTCTATTTTTACAAGTTAAACCCACGAATTGGTGTAAGACAAAGCGAGGACGATGTATCGAAAGAAATTAAGAATCCAGTGTTGTATAGTGGAGTTTGTGCTAAAATTCTAATTGAACAACAAATGGTGAATGCTGAGAGGGGGTAGGAGTGGTGACACACCGATCAGAAGGTAAATGAAAGATGTTATCAATACTTTTTTCTAGTCCTAGACTTTTGGTCCCTATGACCAGCAGGAATAACCAGCGATGCATGTAAATATGTATTAACCTCGCTTGCTATTTTTCATGCCATTTTAAATTGAAATGAAAACTCATGTTATCGAATTAAAACACAAACGCAAAACTAAGGCATATCAATGGTGTTGGTGGTGGTCAAAGTTAAAATGTCTTCTAGTCCAAGTAAAACTTACAAGTAAACATTAAGTAATATTCTGTATGACTGTATCTTCACATAGTGAAAGCAAGTTTTCAATTATTGAATCTCACATTTATACCTGCATAAATTAGGATAGAAATAAAGATTGTGATGCATTACGGCCATATTCTTTGGCGAGATCAACCAAAAGCATTCCCTTTTCATGCTTTTCTATTGTCTCTTGCTTTGTTTATATGGACAAAAAACTCTTTTGTTCTCTTCTTTTCCTCTTTTCTCCATCACTTTCTTGGGGTCCAAGAAAGTGATGGGTTGAGGGCTGAATGAGGAGGACGCTGCATAGACACCTATCTATCTACACAAATAGACACATACGGTAGAGGTCCCTCTTAGCCAATGAGATGCCAGGATGCTAGGTAATAGCCAATGGCAGAGCAGCTATAAGAAAGTTGCATACAGGAAACTTTGGGAGCTGCGAGTTGCAGCCCATACTGTATTTTCATCTTCCATATCCTGAAATTTCTTTCGTAACTAGAAGGCAATGTTTTCCTGTTGACGCGTTTCGTAACTTGAAAATTTCGTATGAAGAGATGTTCGTAAGTAGAGGTACCACTGTATTATGGTCTGTGGCGTAACCGAAGCCGTCACTGTCCAGACTAAAGCTCCTCCTCCTGAGAAAAAATCAGGATGTCCTGTAGGTACATGATGACGGTCAACCTGATGATAACATCATGATGACATCATGATGGCATCATGACCACAGTTTACATCCACTTTCTTATGATTGTTAGCACCATGTTAGCGTTGTGTCAGTACTGTGTTAGTGCCGCATTAGCACCATGCTAGCACCATGTTAGTGCTGCGCCAGCAGCGTGTTAGCACCATGTTAGCGCTGCATCGACACCATGTTAGCACGGTGTCAGCACAATGTTAGCACAACATCAACACCGGCTTTAGCACCATGTTAGTGCGGTGTTAGCGCCAGTGTCCAGTGAAGTCCTCCTCGTTTGTTTTGCTTCATTTTCCACAATTAAATCCTGGGTAAGAAATGAAGGCTGTTGCCTTTTTAGGGGTCTTAATCTGACAGAGACACAGGAAGTCCTCAAAGGACTAACAGAACACAGGTCCCTACATTTTACAGCAGTTTCTTTGGATTCATCTCCATGGCAACTACAGCTGAGGCTCATGGGATATCCAAACTGTTGTCTCCTAGGAGGACCGCTGTCTGTTCTGGACGGAGCACCCCTGGTCTCGCTGCCCAGCCTCCCCCCCAAACTCCACCCCCCCACATATCCACTTACCGTCCACCCCCCACTCCCTCCCCATGCCTCTCTCTCCCTCCTCCTCCTCCCTCCCTCCCATGTCCCCACCCTCGTCTATCAGTCATCTGATGCCCCACCCACTGGAGCGCTCAGCTAGGTGAGTCTTTAGGCGGTGATGTCATCAATTCACGCCGCGTCCACAGAGTCACGCCCACCTGTCTCAGCAGGACGCCCTGGAAGAGGAAGCTTCTGCAGACGGACACGCCCAGGAAGAGGTGAGGAGCACGTACAGTTGTGTTCAAAATAATAGCAGTCCAACATGAATAACCTGTTTTTGGTAGAAATTATGTTACTACATGGCAAATAATTTACCAGTTGCTGTAGTAGGGTCATAGAAAACCAACAGAGCCAACATTAATGATATGTATGCTCCTCAGTCTGTGTAATTGAATAATGAATTGAAGGAGCGTGTTCAAAAAAATAGCAGTGTGGAGTTCAATTAGTGAAGTCAAATCAGGTGGCCCTTATTTAAGGATGAAGCCAGCACATGTTGCTCATGCATTTCTCTCTGAAAACCTGAGAAAAATGGGTCGTTCCAGACATTGTTCAGAAGAAAAATGTGCTTTGATTAAAATGTTGATTAATGAAGGGAAAATGTATAAAGAAGTGCAGAAAATGATGGGCTTAAAGCATCTCCAATGCTTTAAAATGGAAAGCAAAACCAGAGAGACGTGGAGGAAAATGGAAGACTACCATTCGAATGGGTCGAAGAATAGCCAGAATGGTGAAAACTCAGCCAATGATCAGCTCCAGGATGATCAGACAGTCTGAAGTTACCTGTGAGTACTGTGACAATTAAAAGACGCCTGTGTGAAGCTAATCTATCAGCAAGAAGCCCCCGCAAAGTCCCACTGTTAAAAAAAAGACATGTGCTGAAGACGATACAATTTGCCAAAGAAAACATTGGCTGGCCAAAAGAGAAATGGAGAAACATTTTGTGGACGGATGAGAGTAAGATTGTTCTCTTTGGGTCTAAGGGCCGCAGACAGTTTGTCAGACGACCCCCAAACACTGAATTCAAGCCACAGTACACTCTGAAGACAGTGAAGCATGGTGGTGCAAGCATCATGATATGGGGAATTTTCTCTTAATATGTTGTCGGGCTTATTTATCACATGCTAGGGATCATGGATCAGTTTGGATACATCAAAATACTTGAAGAGGTCATGTTGCCTTATGCTGAAGAGGAAATGCCCTTGAAATGGGTATTTCGACAAGACAACGACCCCAAACACACCAGTAAGTGAGCAGCTTCTTGGTTCCAGACCAACAAAATTAAAGTCATGGAGTGGCCAGCCCAATCCCCAGACCTTAATCCGATAGAAAACTTGTGGGGTGACATTAAAAGTGCTGTTTCTGAGGCAAAACCAAGAAATGCAGAGGAATTATGGAACGTTGTCAAATCATCCTGGGCTGGAATACCTGTTCACAGATGCCAGAAGTTGGTCGACTCCATGCAAAACAGATGTGAAGCGTTTCTCAGAAACAGTGGCTATACAACAAAATATTAGTTTGGTTATTCATAGGAATGCTGAATCCTGGATATTTTTCAGTTAATACAGTAAATATTTGAGTTTGTAAAGTAAAGTGCAGGCTGTTATTTTTGAACAGCCCAATGTTCATTTTTTCTTCATGTTTTGATTTAGAATATAATGTGCAGTGTTCCCAATGCATGCAAATAAAAACCATTATAAGGATTTTGGGCTTTACTCAACTTTTTTAACAGACTGCTATTATTTTGAACACAACTGTATCTGGGTTCTGCTGCCGCTGTTGGTTCTGGTTCATGTTCTGAAACCCGGTTCTCTCCTCAGGCGCCCATCAGTGACGTCACGACCAGAACAGAGCAAGACAGGTAGACCTGCCCAGGTGGTCCAGCACTTCCTGGTCTGTGTGCGTTCTGTGGGTTCTTCAGGGGTCCGTGGAGTTATTCAGGGTTCTTCGGGGTTCGGTTCTGGGACGTCTTTCTGTGTCGATCAGTAACGGCAGACAGGTATCTGGGTTCTGGTGACACATCTGGGTCCAGTGGTTCTGTTCCAGGCCTCCATGGAGTTCCTGGACGACGCCACCGCTGACGATGACCATGACGATGACGACGCCTCGTCCTTCGTCACGGCCCCTCCCCCTCCTGACTTCCTTCCAGTTGCTGATGACACTCTGCCCATGCGTTTTGACCACGCCCACAGGGAGGAGCAGGCAGATGCTGTGGGGATGGGGGGAAGAGTGCTTGCAACAAGGAACTTTGACTCCACCCTCAAGGATTACTACCTTCTCAGACTGAGAGGTAATCTGATTACTCTGCAGGTGTAGTTAGGGTCTTAAGAGGGTTAGTTACAATGAACAATACTAGCTGTATGACAAGGACTATTTGTATTAGTACTCCTATCTAGTACTAATAGTTGTACAACTACTAGGATTGCTAATTTTTGATTTTTTTAAGCTTGTAGACTTGAGTAATCCACAAAGGGAAATTAAGTGCATACTCTAGTTAGTAAATCCAATCACATGCATATGTTAGTGTGTAACAGGACCTGAACAAACACACACACAGGGCCTGTACGCATGCAGAGGGAGGTAGAGTGGTGGGCAGCTCCTGCTTAATGCGCCCTTAATGAGCAACTTGTAAGGGGGACGGCACCTTGCTCAAGGGCGCCTCGGCAGTGCTCCGGAGGTGAGCTGAAACCTCCCACTGTCAGCTCACCTCCGGGTGTTTTTTTTTGGGCGTGGGCAGGAATCCTACCACAGATCTCAGAACATTTCATGACCCGCTCCACTGCGCGCTCTATCATTGAGCTACTGCCGCCCTCTGCTTGTAAGACTACTACTAGTATTGCTAGTAGTACTACTAGTATTGCTGGTAGTAGTAGTACTAACTACTAGTACTGGTAAGTACTATTACTGCTAGTACTTTTTATTAGATGAAGACTAGTAGATGTAGTCTAGTAGTACTCGTCTTCATCCACTAGTGCTAATACTTTTAGTAGTAAGAGTGGTTAGTAGTACCAGTACCACTACTAATTTGTAGCACTAGTTACTAGTATTATTAACTAGTACTTGGTACTACTACGAATTACTAGTATTTACTAGTACAGTAATCCCTCGTTACTCTGGGTTTATGCGTTCTAGGAGCACCCGTGAAAATCGAAAATCCACGATATACAAACAAACTTTATCTTATTGTTTATGTATAATTTAAACTTTTATGCACCCTCCTCATACTGATATTAGACCACTGTCTATCTGTATTTCTTTTTCCCACACTGTTATAGACTGTTTAAAGTACTTTTGTAAACTTGCAGGAGGAACCGTGACGCTGTCAGCCAATAGCATGTGTGTACGGTATCATTAAGTCATTCATTTTCCTCTGCTTTATCCGCCGCAGCGGTTGACAGGGAGCTGGAGCCTATCCCAGCTGGCATAGGGCATGAGGCGAGGGGCACTCCGGGCATGACGCCAGTGTGCCGCGGAGCCACACAAAAAGACAACCACGCGCACACATACACACTCACTCACTCGTACGGGCAATTTGGAACTGGCCAATTAACCTGAAGCGCATGTTTTTGGAGGTGGGAGGAAGCCGAAGAACCTGGAGAGAACCCACGCAAACATGGGAGAACATGCAAACTCTGCACAGAGCGGGGCTCGAACCCGGACCCGCCATGTTGTCTGGCGCCACCGTGCCACCATGCGGTATCACATGGGAGACATCTGCTCCTCACCTCTTGCTGTCTCCCTTGAGATGAGATAAAACTTACATGTAATTCAGGACAATATATAATATATATATAATTTTAAAAATCAGCGATGTAGTGAAGCAGCGCATCTTGAAGCGCAAATAAGCGAGGGATTACTGCACTAACAACTACTACTAGTACTACTAGTTAGTAGTTAGCACTACTAGTTAGTAGTACTAGTACTACTAATTAGCAGTACTTCGTAGTAGTAGTACTAACTAGTAGTACTTAGTAGTGCTATAGTACTAGCAGGTAATACTAGTACTTAGTAGTACTGGTAGTACTAGTACTTGAGGTAGGGCTGGATGCTCATTTGAACTATGTTTCCGTGTTCAAAACTTGACCCCTGAGGTGGGAGGGCCTGAACCTTTCCTTGAACATGTCTCTCCAGCACTGTCAGACGGCATGCTGGTAGACGCCGTCTTCCTCCCTCATGGCGCTGCTCCGCCCGACGACCATCACGCCAACACCTGGCTCTCCATTCTGTCCCATGGAGCCTTCTCGCCACACACGCCTCCACCTTCACCAGGTAGGTCGGCGTCCACCTGTGACAACACGAGTGCCCCACTGTCACACCTGAACAGGCTAATTTCCCTCTTTTCTGCCAGCTGACCTCATCGGCATGGCGGCCCAGCTGGCCAATCAGAGGCTGGCGTGTGTGCTGGACGCCTGTCACTTGGGCGGAGCTGTGACGGAGGTCATCCTGAGCCGAGGGTTCCGCCTGTGACGGATGGTACTCCCACCGTGAAGATCGGAACGTGCTTCCTATTGTCTGTTGTGTTGATGCACTTTACCGCTGGTGATATTTGTAGTTTTTTTGGAACTACAAATACCACCAAGTAAAAACTACATTTTACTTGCTGCAGCTCGTTAGGATGCTGGGATTTGTAGTTTCTTTTGCTGATGAAGCAGTGGAGGAAGGAAGAGGAGACAAACCAGATCCAAACAAGATGAAGCTCCTGTTTCATCTGAACCGTTCAGATAGTTCAGAACCATCCGGAATTTCCCTTGGGATTATTAAAGTATATATCTATCTAATGAAGTAGAGTGGAGTAGAGTAGAACTTTATTGATCCCTTAAGGAGGTTGCATCAGGGAAATTAACCTCTCTGTTACACTACACACAACAGTGTTTAAATAAAGTTTAAAGTGTTTGAATAAAGTGTTTAAAGTTTGAGAATAAAAAGTAGGACAAAAGATTCTTTTTGGTCCAGGTTTAACCAGCTCCTTTTTGAGAGTTAAAATGTTTGTCAAACAGATGAACAGCAACAACAAACATTTCCTTAGGGCCTATTTACTTGTGAAATTCTTGTCCCCAAGAATCAACAAACACCATCCATCCATTTTCAACCGCTTATCCCTGGCCAGGTCGTGGGGGAACAGCTTCAGGACAGATGCCCATATTTCCCTCTCCCCAGATACCTCCTCCAGTAGGATTCCAAGGCGTTCCCGGGCCAGCCGAGAGACATAGTCCCTCTAGCATGTCCTATGTCTTCCCGGAAGTCTCCTCCTGGTAGGACATGCCCGGAACACCTCCCCAAGGAGGCATCCATGAGGCATCCGAAACAGACTCCGGAGTCACTTCAGTTAGCTCAAGGCTCTACTCCGAGCTCCTCCTCGGTGACTGAGCACCTCACGCTATCCCTAAGGGTGCCCACAGCCACTCTACGGAGGAAACTCATTTCAGCCACTTGTATCCGGGATCTGGTCCTTTCCGTCATGACCCAAAGCTCATGACCATAGGTGAGAGTAGGAACGTAGATTGACCGGTAAATAGAGAGTTTCGTCTTGAGACTCAGCTCCTTCTCCACCACAACAGACCTATACAGCGACCTCATCACTGTGGGAGCTGCACCAATCTATTTGTCAATCTCGTGTTCCATCCTTCCCTCACTCGTGAACAAGACCCCAAGATACTCAAACTTCTCCACTTGTGACAAGGACTGTCCACCGACCTGAAAAGGGCACATCATCCTTTTCCGGTCGAGAACCGTGGCCTCGGATTCAGAGGTGCCGATCGTCATCCCACTCGCGTCACACTCAGCTGCAAACCGTCCCAGTGCACACTACAGGTCCAGGTTTGATGAGGCCAACAGGACAATTCTACAAAAGCAGAGGTGAAGTCCCCAAACCGGACTCCCTCCGGATCCTGGCTGTGACTATAAATTCTGTCCATAAAGATTATGAACAGAACCAATGACAGAAGGCAGGCCTGCCGAAGTCCAACATGCACCTGGAACAGGTCTGACTTGTGCCGGCAATATGAACCAAGGTCTGGCTTCGGTCATACAGGGACCGGACAGCCCTCTGCAAAGGGCCCCAAACCCCATTCTCCCGAAGCACTCCCAAACAAGATACCACAAGGAACACGGTAGAATGTCTTCTCCAGATCCACAAAACACATGTGGAATGGGTGGGCAAACTCCCATGAACCCTCGAGCACTCGATGGAGAGTGTAGAGCTGGTCCAGTGTTACACAACTGGACGAAAACTGCACTGTTCCTCCTGAATCCGCAGTTCGACTATAGGTCTAATCCTCCTCTCCAGTACCCTGGAATAGACTTTCCCCAGGAGGCTGAGGAATGTGATCCCTCAATAGTTGGAACATGCCTTCCGGTCCCCCTTTTTAAAAAGAGGGACACCCTCCCCGGTCTGCCAATGCAAAGGTATTGCCATGTGATTTTACAGAGACATGTCAACTTGCACACAAAAAGTATGGACGTTTACACAATAACTGCTTCAGCTAAAAATGAAACCCTTTTATTTGCGACGTCCGTCCGTTCGTGAACAGCAGGGGCTGAAAACGTTTATAAATTATGTCATACCGTCATCAAAAAAATGGGCAAAACTCAAATAAAAAGGACATACGCAATCAACAACCAATCAATGGCCAAAACAACAAGGAAACATCATCAGACCGTCCAGTTGTGTTTCTGCTGCAGACTGCTGAGTTTATTAATCCTCCTCCAATGAAGACAAGCTGAATCCCTACTGAGATCTCAGTCTGTAGGGATGATTTTGAAAAGTCTCTCCACCAGATTACAGACTCAGCGGAGGTCAGGATGGTGTCGACACAGTAATAGACGTCCTGCTGGTTTGGGTTCCTGGTGACAAAGGCTCGCAACAGGATGTTTCCAACTCTGGAAAGTTACATCATCAAAAACTTCAACTTTTATTGTTCTAATAAAATGTAGAAATCACTGTTCAGGTAGTAAAGTAATGTAGAAGGAATATGTGCCAGGATACATGACATCACCGTGCCTCACGTTGTGTTGCCGCAAAAGCTCGGCTAGCATCAGTTGGCTATTGTTTAGCTGGAGCTTTCCATGTGTAGCGTTAGCTCCATAGAACAAGGTAGCTATTCTTTTCATATGTTTGGTATGAAGTCTGATATCTTTGTTTTATCGTGGAATTTCCAGAGGTTCCGCTAAAAATATACAGTGATACCTCTGTACTCGACCGCCTCTATACTCGATCAAATCGGTGCTCGACCAAAAAATTCGAGTAGAAAATCTATCGGACCCCGAACCGATTTTCGGTGCTCGACTAGCCGAGTCGACCCGAACGCGCTCTTCGGCTGCGCTCCTCGGCCAGCGGGTAAGCATCAGTTCGACTCAGACCGCCAGCGGAGTAACACGTACGCAAATTACGTACGCAAATTACGTACGGAAATTATAGCAAAATATGAAAGTGGTGTACGAGTGTTCGAACTCGCGTCGCAGTACGAAATGAAAGTCAACCATTTCCACTATCTTGAAGCAGAAGCAACTGACAATGGACAGGTTCCTTCTTAAAGAAAAGAGGAAGGCTACTGCCCAGCCAGATTCACCTCCAAGGAAGAGAGAAGGGAGAAAACCCCTGGAGGCGCGTTACCTAGCGTCATCATGGAAGGGGATTCCCCTTCCATGATGCGCTAGTGCCATCAACCGCTCTCTAAAACGTAAAGTAAATTATACAAAATGGTTTATAATGCTTTATCTTTATCATGTACTGCTTGTGCACATTTACGTATTCATTGTTGTTTAGATACACGTTCTTATAATATTTTAGGTATTTTTCTAAATGGTAAGAACGGATTAAAATACTTTCCATTATTTCTTATGGGAAAATTGGTTTCGGTGGTCGAACAAATCGGTGCTCAACCACCACCTCAGAACGGATTATGGTCGAGTACAGAGGTATCACTGTATATATATATATATATATATATATATATATATATATATATATATATATATGTATATACTGTATATATATCTTCTATCCTGCCCCCCTCGGCTAGGTCAACCCCTTGCCCAAGAAGAGGCAAGTTCTGATCCTCTTGCCTCTTCTTGATACCATCCGGCCACATTTGTCTAATCCGAATGACATCCCTATGTCGTCGCTGTAGATCCTGGTAGTGTGGATCAGTGAGTCAATTTCTCGCTCATTCCTGGCATATAGCTTGATGTCTTCCATGTAGAGGAGATGGCTGTTTGTTGTCCCGCTTCGGAATCGGTATCTGTAGCCACTCTTTGTGATGATGTGACTGAAGGGGTTCGGGCCTATTCAGAACAGCAGTGGTGATAGTGCATCTCCTTGGTATATGCCGCACTTGATGTTGACTTGGGCAATTGGCTTGGAGTTAGTCTCCAGGGTTGTCTTCCACATTTCCATTGAGTTCTTGATGAAGGCTCTTAGTGTCCTGTTGATCTTATACAGTTCCAGACATTCCAGTATCCACGTGTGTGGCATTGAACTGTAGGCTTTCTGGTTGTCTATCCAGGCGGAGCACAAGTTGGTCTTCCTATTCTTACAGTCTCTGTGTACTGCTCTGTCCACCAGTAGCTGGTGCGTGGCTCCCCTAGTGTTACTACCAACTCCTTTCTGTGCCCCGCTCATATATTGATCCATGTGCCTACTCATCTTAACCGCCATGATGCCTGACAGGAGTTTCCATGTTGTACAGAGACAGATTATTGGCCGGTAGTTGAATGGGGTAGATCCCTTCTGTGGGTCTTTCATGATCAGGACTGCCCTGCCTCCAGTCAACCATTCTGGGTGCATCCCATCCCTTAGCAGCTGGTTCTGTACTGCTAAGACGCTCATAGAGTGCTGTCAGCTTCTTTAGCCAGTATGTATGGATCATATCCGGGCCCGGTGCTGACCAACTCTTCATCTTTGACACTCTTTCTTGGATGTCTGCCATTGAGATGGTTACTGGTTCTTGTTCTGGGAGGCAGCTGTGGTCAGTCCTCAGCTCCATTAGCCACTGGGCATCGGTGTTGTGTGATGCTTCTCTTTCCCATATGCCCTTCCAGTATTTCTCCACCTCAGCTCTTGGTGGGTCTGATTGGATGCTATTTCCCTGCCACTGAGAGTACACCTTTGCTGGTTGAGTGGAGAAGGTCTTGTTTATTCTCCTGCCCTCTATCTCCTTGGTGTATCTCTTCAATCGGGTAGCCAGAGCCGTTATTCTCTGTTTGGCAGTTTCGAGTGCTTCAGGTATGGAGAGCTTGCTGTATTTCCTGGGTACCCCTTTATTCACCATGTTCTCTTTCTGCAGCTCGGCTAGCTGGCTGACTTCTCTCCGTGTAACCTTTACCTTGGCCTCTAACCATCTCTTCCATGGAGGGTGTTGTTTATTATGCCCTGTGTTGATCTTATAACCCAGCATCTCGAGGATTACTGTTGCTGTACTGTGAATCAGCTTGTTGGTCTCAGTTATGTTCCCTGTAGGGATGTTTCTTATCGCAGCATTCACATCTTCTAGAAGATCTTCTGAAGGTACTTGACAACTTAGCTTCGGTATTTGTCTGAGGCTCCAGGTTTCCATTTGGGTCACGATCTTCCTTCTCAGGTCAGCTGCTCTTGTATTGAGGCTGTCTGTGTCTCTTGGGGCTTGGTACCCTATCTCGGATTGTGGGAGGGATGGTGAAATGCCACCGCTGACCTGGTGTCCTTGCCGTAGCATTCTTGTCGTATTTAATCGATCTGTAGTTGTGATAGCAGTTTTCGGTTACGGATGTTGGAAAACTGGGCTGACAGCTGTTTCTTTGTTAGCCTTGATTGTGGGTTTCGAAGCATCCATTGGTTCCACATCCGCCCGATATATCCCCTCTCTCTGGGATTACTCGTGTAGTAGCATTCCAACAATTCCGTATTGTCTGCCTTTGTCCATGTGTGTCTTGTTCTAGTAACCCATTTCTCATCACATTGCCCTGGTTCCCTAGCAACTGACGTGGACCTTGTTAACCCGGGCGACGTCCGAGCCGGTATGACTCTGTCTTTATTGTGTTCGTTCATGACTGAGGTAGGCTGGTACAGCAACAGTAATCCTCGAGATGCTGGGATATAAGGTCAACACAGGGCATAACAAACAATACCCTCCATGGAAGAGACGGTTAGAGGCCAAGATAAAGGTGACACGGAGAGAAGTCAGCCAGCTAGCCGAGCTGCAGAAGGGTAACATGGTGAATAAAGGGGTACCCAGGAAATACAGCAAGCTCTCCATGCCTGAAGCACTCGAAACTGCCAAACAGAGAATAACGGCTCTGGCTACCCAACTGAAGCGATACACCAAGGAGATTGAGGCCAGGAGAATAAACAAGACCTTCTCCACTCAACCAGCGAAGGTGTACTCTCAGTGGCAGGGAAATAGCATCCAATCAGACCCACCAAGAGCTGAGGTGGAGAAATACTGGAAGGGCATATGGGAAAGAGAAGCATCACACAACACCGATGCCCAGTGGCTAGTGGACCTGAGGACTGACCACAGCTGCCTCCCAGAACAAGAACCAGTGTAACAGACAAGAAAAGATTGTTTAACTTTGGAGTTTTATTAATTTCACCAAAATCCCTCACGATGTGTTTTGATTTCTTTTGAGGATGTGAAATTATTTATCTCAGTTTTATATTTTGTATTTCCTTTGCGCTTACGGTCAGCACCTTTATTTTGAAGAATAAAGGAAGTGATGTCCGTAACATCCGGTCTGTCCGACTCTCGTCAGTCTGACTTGAACCTGACTGCGGGAGGTACGTGCACTGAGCCGCTGTCCAGAAAAAGTTTTAGTTACAAGTTTGGATGGCGATTTCTTGCGGTGATGCGGGGTGGCGTTGTTCGGTGACATGTTTGTGGTGTTTTCTGTTGTGGAATGTAATCGATTAGCTGCTATTGAATGGGAAAATGTAAGCTAGCTTTCCACGTGTTCTGCCTGTGTGTGTGTTAGCGGGTGTGTGGGGGGGTGCGCAGGAGCGCCCGTGCTAACTGTTCTCTCCTTTTTATTGCAACTTAACATATTTCCCCCTTGTGTTAGGTGTTGCATGGAGGGCATGAATATTCACACTCTGTTTTAATTTCATCACGCTGCAGGTATGTGCAAAGGTGTTTAGTGTCCTGTGTTATGTTCATAAATTGTAGGTTTTCTTTCATGTACATTGTATTTTATTTTCATTTATATTTTATTTATTTTCTGTGAAATTTTGGATGTTTTAAGTGAGTCTGACTTGAACCTGACTGCGGGAGGTGTTGCATGGAGGGCATGAATATTCACACTCTGTTTTAATTTCATCACGCTGCAGGAATAAATTCCTACCGAACAAGTCGTCTCTGTGTCCAGACTATTGCGCACCAGAACACAACGCAGGGTAGTCGGAGCGTACGGATCGCCCCGGCTACATTGGTGCCGTGACCCGGATTTCCTCGTTGGAGATCATCGTCAGACTGATCACCGGTGGTTGCTGGAATAAGTAGGGACTTTCCAGAGATCTTGGAAAAATATGTTACAAACTGGGTATATTGAGAGTTATTGATGCTCAAAATTTTATAATTTGATCTTCCTTAAGTTTTTGCATTGATTGTGTGTATGCTAAGTTTTATTTACCTCTCTTTATTATTTTCATTTGAATGTCAACATACTGGGTTAAAATGGCTGATGATCAGGGTGCTAAGAGGCCGCACGGTTATGATGAGAGTATTGCAGTTATGACTCTAGGGCGAGGCAGATTTTTGGGTGATTGCACTCCAGTTAAGGGCGTCGGTAGAGTAGGTCATCCTGTTTTATCGTCAACTCGCATGCACCATGACGGTATTAGCCCACAACATCAAGCACCTACACCTACTCCAGTCACCAGCTTTGCAGGCATGGGAAGAGGTGCAAGTGCAGTACATCCGCACATGCCCACTGATGCATCTTCTCCCAAGTCACTCAAGGCTAATGAAGACAACAGTCCTCCAGACTTAGGAAACCTCATAACTCAGTTAGCTCATCAAATCGGCGAGAGCGTTGCAAACCAGATACAGAAGACTGCAGGTAATGGGAATGACAGAAGTGCCCCCACATCAAGTATAAATGTGGGAGAGGGACATCCTGAGTTGAATCTGACAGGAGTGAAGTTTGTAATGCAAGCAGATGTCAAAGAGCCGCCACACTTCAGGGGCGATGGGACAGACAAACATACAGTGCATGAGTGGGAGGAAGTTATGGATGTCTATCTGAAGAAAAGGGGTATTCCACCCCATGAACACTCCCAAGAGGCAATGTCAAAACTGGGGGGAAAGGCAAGGGATGTTGTTAGAGTGACACTGCGCAGCATCCCTTCTTTGAAACCTGCTGAAGACCCCAAGCTAGTTTTTGATATTCTTAAACAGCATTTCAGTGAGGTAACATATTCGTCAATGCCACTAGCAGATTTCTACAACACCTTACCTCTGACTGGGGAAAGTCCAATGGATTATTGGATCCGCCTGAACAAAGCGGTGGACGTAGCTGATGAGTGTCTGAGAAGGCAGGGAAAGAATGTTGAAGACCCTGCTCATGAAGTCACCATGATGTTTGTAAAGCATTGTCCTGACCCTGCACTTACCAGTATCCTGAAGTGCAAAACAGCAGAGAAATGGACATCACATGAAATACAAGAACACCTCATTGAACATCAGAGAGAAACCAAGACGAAAAATTCAGGCAAAGCATACCGTCCAGCACAGCACAGGCAGGTCGGTTCCCATGTTCAGGTTTCAACACTGGAAGATGCAACTACTGATAATGTGCAAGAGCCCATCTGTGAGCAAAACAAGTTGAGGCCTTCCTCCATTCCTCCTGTTGAAAGTGCTTGCATCCAGTCACTTATTGGCCTGCTAGATTGTGCTTTGGAGCAGAAGGCTCAGTCAGTAGTGAACACAGGATCAAACAGGGACAAAGCAAATTTTCCCCAGAGGAAATGTAAAGTTTGTCAGGCAACTGATCACTCCACCACAATGCACTGCAGGCAGGAGAACTTGTGTATGAGTTGTTTCAAACCAGGGCACTGGAAGAGAGAATGCCGACTACGTGGATCAAGACACAATGCCCCGCCCCACCTTAGTCTGTCTCAATCCAGAGAAGAACAAGGTGCAGCACCTTTAAACTAAATGGCTCACGCCTGGAGAGGGGAAGTGTGGGCAAGAAAGAAATAACCCTCGAATGTGGTGAAGATTTGAAGGAAATATATGCAAACGTATGTAAAGTAATGCCTGATGACTGTACAGTAATTACCCAAAATACCCACAGAGTTGAAGAGTTTGGGGAATTATTTCATGCTCCGGTGACCATAAATGGTTCTGCCCAGCTAAAAGGGCTGCTCGACTCCGGATCAATGGCTTGCACAATAAGTGAGGTAGTGGAACAGAGACTGTCATCTGAAAATATTCTGACACAACAGCAAGAAATGACACAGAGCATTGTCCTTGTGGGTTGTGGAGGAGTGCAGGTGAGCCCTAAATGCATGTATGATATGGAACTGGAATTGTATGGGATTAAGTGCATGGTACCAGTCCTAGTGGTTGCTGGTCAGAAAGATGAGGTTATCATAGGCACCAACCTATTGAAATATGTAGTCAGTCAGATGAAGAAAGATAACACTTACTGGAAACTTATCGCATGCACTGCGCAAGAGACTGCAGAGTGCGAGCAGTTCCTGGAGATGATGGCTGGCCTCACAAGGTGGAAAGGGGAGGATATACCAGACAAGGTGGGCACAGTCAAGCTGACTCAGGCCGTGACATTACAACCCAAACAGGAATACTTATTGTGGGGTAGGCTGCCAAGTAATGTCCCCATGTCACCTGGAAGTACGGTGGTGGTGGAGTCAACCTCATCTAAGTGTGCCCCTCGAGGCATGATGGTAGGCAGAGTGATCACCCATCTCTGGGAAGATGGTTGGACCCCGATGAGAGTGACTAATGTCACTGAAAAGCCTCTCACTCTAAAAAGAAACTGCAAGCTGGCAGATGTCTCTCCCTGCATGGCAGCTGAAGACTTCACGGCGCTTCAAGGCTCCTGCCAGAGAGAAAATGATAGAAACAAGACAACATGTGACCGACCGAAGACTGCTGATAAAACTGACCTGAAACAGAAACTGACGGACCTTGGACTGGGAGAGGTTGACATTGATGGTTGCCAGGTGAGCCCCTCTACCAAGAATCAGCTGGTGGAAATGCTGGAACAATATCAAGATGTGTTCTCAAAACACCATCTAGATTGTGGGGAGGCCAAGGGTTTTGTGCATAGGATCCGGCTCACAGATGACCGTCCCTTCCGTCTCCCATATCGCAGAGTGCCTCCGGCTCACTACCGGAAGCTGCGTCAAGTCCTCACTGAGATGGAAGAGCAGGCAATCATTAGAAAATCAGTGAGTGAATTTGCTTCTCCTCTGGTCATGGTTTGGAAAAAGAATGGTGATCTCAGGATATGCACAGATTTCCGGTGGCTGAATGCAAGGACCATCAAGGATGCTCACCCTCTGCCTCATCAAGCAGACTGTCTTGCTGCCCTTGGCGGGAACTCTGTCTTCAGCACCATGGACTTAACATCAGGATTTTACAATCTGCCCATGCATGAGGAAGATAAAAAATACACCGCCTTCACAACACCTTTGGGCTTGCATGAGTATAATAGAATGCCACAAGGCCTCTGTAATAGTCCTGCATCCTTTATGCGAATGATGCTGAGCATTTTTGGTGATCTCAACTTTAGTACACTGCTGTGTTATCTTGATGATCTTTTGGTTTTTGCCCCATCAGAGCAAGAGGCCCTCAACAGACTGGAGGTTGTTTTTCAGAGGCTGAGAGAGCATAACCTGAAGTTGAGTCCTAAGAAATGCCACTTGTTGCGACAGTCAGTGAAATTCCTAGGTCACATTATTGATGGTGATGGGGTGGCTGTTGACCCAGGTAAAGTGGAGGTCATTGTCAGGATGAAAAAGAAAGACTTGATGGAGGATGATGGTTGCACACCTTCAGTTCGGAGAGTGAAGTCATTCCTGGGGATGATTTTTTATTATCAACATTTCATTCCAAACTGCTCCTCAATTGCAAAACCTCTGTTTGCTCTCACAGCAGGTCAAAAACGGAGAGGGAAGACTAGTAAGTCAAACCAAAGGCCAGGTGTTTTTAGAAAATTAAAATCGACAGATTGGACTGATGATTGTGACTCTGCCTTCCTCAGCCTCAAGGAGAAGCTTTTGAACTGTGTGGTTCTCACCCACCCTGACTTCTCCAAACCGCTGATCCTGTCCATTGACGCCTCTCTCGATGGTCTTGGGGCAGTTTTGTCTCAGATACCGGACGGTGAGACAAAAGCCCGTCCAATCGCCTTTGCAAGTAAGACTCTTACTGGTTCACAAAAGAGATATCCTGCCCACCGCTTGGAATTTTTAGCACTCAAGTGGAGTGTTTGCGAAAAATTTGGTCATTGGCTGAAGGGCCACTCTTTTACAGTGTGGACGGATAATAATCCTCTGACTTACTTAATGACAAAACCAAAACTAGATGCCTGTGAACAGCGATGGGTGGCCAAGCTGTCCCCATACACGTTCAATATCAAGCACATCCCTGGAACTAAGAACATAGTGGCAGACGCTTTGAGTAGAGACCCCTTCACCAGGTCAGTGAGTAAAAGGTTGATCAGTGAGCCATATGAGGATCTTTTGGCAGAGGCTGAAGGGACAAAGGAGGAAGGTGTGCAAGATGTTTTCCGGTGCAGAGTTCAATGCATTCAGACACTTGACCCTGTTTGTGCCACCACAGGAATTCCTTGTAAAAATCAAGTTGGAAGCCAGGGTTCCTCTGATGTAAAGTCCATCTGTGAAGCTCATATTGAGTGGGAAAAGGCTGCGGAATCACGAGCAGTACAATTTTTGAAGGTTCTTCCTCAGTTGGCACCCCCTGAACGAGACACACTTCCAGCTCTGTCTCTTGAGGAACTGCGACACAGTCAGGAATCAGATTCTGACATCCGTGAGGTTCTGCTGTTGGTAGAACGGGGGAAACTGCCATCCAGGAGAAGGAGAAGCAATCTCCCTCATATGGCACGAGCACTATGTAAGCAGTGGCATCGTCTGAAAGTCCAAGATGGAGTCCTCTATAGAACAAGTAGAGACCCATTAACTAGACACACAAGGTATCAGTTTGTCCTACCCACCATTTGTAAAGCCGAGGCCCTTTCAGGCGTGCATGACCTTGCAGGACACCAAGGACAAGGCAGAACCTTGCACCTGGCCAGACAGCGCTTTTTTTGGCCTCGAATGGAAAGAGACATCAAGGATTATGTGAAATGCTGCCAACGATGTATCCTTGCGAAAACCCCTGAACCAGCTGCACGTGCTCCCTTGGAGAGCATTCACACCTCAGCACCCATGGAGCTGGTGTGTATAGATTTTTGGAGTGCTGAGGATAGCAAACAGAGATCAGTGGATGTTTTGGTCGTAACAGACCACTTCACAAAATTGGCCCATGCTTTCCCCTGTGTGAACCAGACTGCAAAACAGGTTGCAAAGAAGTTGTGGGACAATGTGTTTTGTATATATGGTTTTCCAGAGCGTATACATTCTGATCAGGGGGCAAATTTTGAAAGCAAACTCATATCAGAACTCCTCAATCTCACAGGGGTAGCGAAGTCACACACAACGGCGTACCACCCCATGGGAAACGGGCAGACTGAAAGATTCAACAGGACACTTGGCAGTATGCTACGCTCCTTACCACTGGCAGCAAAACAACACTGGGCACAACAGATACAAACCCTGACTTTTGCTTACAATGCTACCATACATGAAACGACTGGATATGCCCCATTCTACTTAATGTTTGGTCGTGTCCCTAGACTCCCAGTAGACATGGTCTTCCAACCGGTCCTGAGGGACAACAATGTGGTCGACTACAAGACCTATGCTAGCAAATTGATGGCGAGCCTTCGTGAAGCTGCTACTATTGCTCAGGAGCATGCCAGAAAAGAGCAGCAGCACCAAGCTGATGGCTACAACAAGAGGGCCCGAGGCATCTGTCTGAATGTGGGGGATAGGGTTTTGCTAGCCAACAAAGCAGAGAAGGGAAAGAGGAAGTTGGCAGATAAGTGGGAACCCACTATCTACACAGTCATAGAGTGTAACCCCCAAACTCACATTTACAAAATCAAGGATGAGAGTGGGAAAACCAAGGTGGTGCATCGGAACCTGATATTGGATGTGAGCTTTCTACCGATCTCTGAACAGACCAGTGCAGAAGCTGATCCAGCCACCACAGATGAGGTCGGTGGGTCCCAGTCTCAGCTACCAGACGCCTTAAGTAGTCTGCCGGAGGAAACTCCAGAAAACTGGACCAAGTCATGGGTGAGCATGTCATCAGATGTGGACGGTGAGTCATTAGGAGATGGTAAAGAGTCGGAGGAGGGGGATGAGGTGTCACAATCCCCAACTTGGGGCTCTGATCAGGGGACCTATGCAACTTCCCAGGCTGACTCTACAGGCAGTGGCAGGATAGAACAGAGGGAAGAGGTGTTACCTGATGACCATAATGACTCTTTGGCCAGTGTTCATAACACAAGTGAGACAGGACTTGACAATTTACCTGAGACGATGGATGGTGATCAGGTCCCAGCACAAAATTCAGGGTCTGAGAGACATGTTGTCAGAACACGCACAGGTAGGGTTGTCAAAAAAGTAAATCGTCTGATAGAGACCATGATGCAAAAGCCAGTTACAAGGGGTATTGTGAATGGGTTTAATAGGAGGTCTCAGTCCCTGTTGACTCTGTTTTAAAGTGTAACAAGGGGAATATGTTCATGTGTATTTTGCAGAACATACATGGTTTTCAGTAAATGTCTTTTTATGTGGTAAATGTTCTCATGGGTGGGATTGTGTGCCAAGGTTTTATGTGGTGTATAAGGCACCATATTGACTAGGAGAGACAGGAGCCTGATCAACTCCTGTGCTCTCTGAACTTATTTCATAAGTAGCTTTAAATGCTGTGTTGAGGAATTAAATTCCAGGCGTCACCTTGGTTTGAGTAAATGTGAACATTGAATCTCTTCTTATTGCCTGACTTAAAGAGGGCAGTTCTCTCCATATGTTCAGGATTTTGGAGAAATTAAGGAGGGGTGAATGTAACAGACAAGAAAAGATTGTTTAACTTTGGAGTTTTATTAATTTCACCAAAATCCCTCACGATGTGTTTTGATTTCTTTTGAGGATGTGAAATTATTTATCTCAGTTTTATATTTTGTATTTCCTTTGCGCTTACGGTCAGCACCTTTATTTTGAAGAATAAAGGAAGTGATGTCCGTAACATCCGGTCTGTCCGACTCTCGTCAGTCTGACTTGAACCTGACTGCGGGAGGTACGTGCACTGAGCCGCTGTCCAGAAAAAGTTTTAGTTACAAGTTTGGATGGCGATTTCTTGCGGTGATGCGGGGTGGCGTTGTTCGGTGACATGTTTGTGGTGTTTTCTGTTGTGGAATGTAATCGATTAGCTGCTATTGAATGGGAAAATGTAAGCTAGCTTTCCACGTGTTCTGCCTGTGTGTGTGTTAGCGGGTGTGTGGGGGGGTGCGCAGGAGCGCCCGTGCTAACTGTTCTCTCCTTTTTATTGCAACTTAACATATTTCCCCCTTGTGTTAGGTGTTGCATGGAGGGCATGAATATTCACACTCTGTTTTAATTTCATCACGCTGCAGGTATGTGCAAAGGTGTTTAGTGTCCTGTGTTATGTTCATAAATTGTAGGTTTTCTTTCATGTACATTGTATTTTATTTTCATTTATATTTTATTTATTTTCTGTGAAATTTTGGATGTTTTAAGTGAGTCTGACTTGAACCTGACTGCGGGAGGTGTTGCATGGAGGGCATGAATATTCACACTCTGTTTTAATTTCATCACGCTGCAGGAATAAATTCCTACCGAACAAGTCGTCTCTGTGTCCAGACTATTGCGCACCAGAACACAACGCAGGGTAGTCGGAGCGTACGGATCGCCCCGGCTACACCAGTAACCATCTCAATGGCAGACATCCAAGAAAGAGTGTCAAAGATGAAGAGTTGGTCAGCACCGGGCCCTGATATGATCCATACATACTGGCTAAAGAAGCTGACAGCACTCCATGAGCGTCTAGCAGCACAGATGAACCAGCTGCTAAGAGATGGGACACACCCAGAATGGTTGGTTGAAGGCAGGACAGTCCTGATCATGAAAGACCCACAGAAGGGATCTACCCCATTCAACTACCGGCCAATAATCTGTCTCAATACAACATGGAAGCTCCTGTCAGGCATCATGGCGGCTAAGATGAGTAGGCACATGGATCAATATATGAGTGGGGCACAGAAAGGAGTTGGTAGTAACACCAGGGGAGCCAAGCACCAGCTTGGCAAGTGCAGCATACACCAAGGGGATGCACTATCACCACTGCTGTTCTGCATAGGCCTGAACCCCCTCAGTCAAATCATCACAAAGAGCGACTACGGATACCGATTCCGAAGTGGGACAACAATCAGCCATCTCCTCTACATGGATGACATCAAGCTGTATGCCAGGAATGAGCGAGAAATTGACTCACTGATCCACACCACCAGGATCTACAGCGACGACATAGGGATGTCATTCAGATTATACAAATGTGGCCGGATGGTATCAAGAAGAGGCAACATGATCAGAACTGAAGGGGCTGACCTATCAGGGAGCAGGATTTTCAGGATTCCTGTCACTAGAGAGAACAACAATCAAAACACAAGACACTCTAGTTCTGGTTCTTTCCAAAAATGCACTGACATAAAAAATACTCAGAGACCAAAGTATTACTTCAACACAGGTTTACTTGTTGACAAGGGGACAAAAAGAAAAAAGTCCAACGAGGAGTGAATCGCCACAGTTTTTATACATGAAATGCATGTCGTTGGTTACATCATAACGGGTGGATTTGAGACAGATAGTGAAGTTGAGACAGAAAAACATGGATTAAATTACCATATAAGGATTAAATGTCTACAGCACAGAATACATGTTTTTTTTTAACAGGAGACAGTTCCCATAACAGGACAATGCATGATTTAAGGGAGGGGGTCACTGTACCCCTTACAACATTTATTTTTGGTGTGACAGTTAACAGATAACAGACGAGAAACTGTGAGTGCACAATCAGGACATGAATCAGTCAGGATGTCTTCATCTGTATCAGTTAGAAAAACTTTCCACTGAGAACTTGGGACCTTTCTATTCCCTCGCAGCTCCTACTGTCCTGAGAATACACTGAAAAAGTTGTTATAATGTGATTAAAAGCATAACATATATTTACATATCAACAAGGATAGGAGACATCAAGGACAGCTACAAATACCTTGGAATCCCACAGGCTAATGCAATCATGAAGAGGCCGCAAGGAAGTCATCCACAGCCAAATACCTCCAGAGAGTTAGGCAAGTCCTGAGAAGTCAGCTGAATGGTAAGAACAAGGTCCGAGCCATCAACATGTATGCACTGCCGGTCATCAGATACCCCGCTGGGATCATAAGCTGGCCAAAGGAGGAGATAGAAGCCACAGACATCAAGACGAGAAAGCTCCTCACCATGCATGGAGGGTTTCACCCCAAGTCCAGCATCCTGAGGCTGTACACTAAGCGGACAGAGGGAGGACGAGGACTAGTGATCATCAGGGTCAATGTCCAGGATGAGACATCAAAAATCCAAGAGTACATCAGGAAGATGGCCCCAACAGATGAACTGCTCTTAGACAGTGTCTAGACTTAGACAGCAGAAACCTGAGGAGGAAGAGGAGGAGGAGGAGGAGACAACATGGAGGGACAAGCCCCTACACGGCATGTACCACCGTCAGATAGAGGAAGTGGCTGATATCAAGAAGACCTACCAATGGCTGAATAAAGCTGGACTGACAGACAGCACAGAGGCACTGATCATGGCAGCACAAGAACAGGCCCTAAGTACAAGAGCAATAGAAGCCAATATCTACCACAGTAGATCTGACACAAGGTGCAGGCTATGTAAAGAAGCCCCAGAGTCAGTCCAGCATGTGGTAGCAGGGTGTAAGATGCTCGCCAGCTCAGCATACATGGAAAGGCACAACCAAGTAGCTGTGATAGTGTACAGGAACATATGTACCCAGTATGGACTAGAAGTACCCAAATCCCAATGGGACATACCACCAAAGGTGGTTGAGAATGGCAAGGCTAAGATCCTGTGGGACTTCAGCTTCCAGACCAACAAACAGCTGCTGGCTAACAAACCGGACATAATGGTGATGGACAAAGAGCAGAAGAGAGCAGTGGTGATAGATGTGGCGATTCCAGCTGACGCCAACATCATGAATAAGGAACACGAAAAGATTGAGAAGTACCAAGGGTTGAAAGAACAGCTGGAACAGATGTGGAAGGTTAAGGTTAATGTGGTCCCTGTGGTAGTAGGAGCACTTGGGGCAGTGACCCCCAAACTGGAAGAGTGGCTCCAGCAGATTCCTGGAACAACATCTGAAGCCTCAGTCCAGAAGAGCGCAGTCCTAGGAACAGCTAAGATACTGCGCGGTACCCTCAGACTCCCAGGCCTCTGGTAGAGGACCCGAGCTTGAGGATGACACACAGATACCACCCCACAAGGGTGAGAGGGACATTTATATATATATATATATATATATATATATATATATATATATATATATATATATATATATATACTGTATGTGCGTGTGTGTGTGTGTGTGCGCCCAAATGAGCAAATTATAAGGTGGACGGTTTCTTGGTCAAGGAAGCCTCGGCAGTGCTCTGGAGGTGAGCTGACACCTCCCACTGTAGCTTACACTCCAGGTGTTTTTTGGGTGGGAGCGGGAATCGAATCACCTATCTTGGAACATTGGATGACAGATGACAATATTGATCATCATTGTTTTCATCTGCTCTGGAGAAAGCCCCTTTGTTTTGATGAAGATACTGCAATTTTTCGTCCAGGTGTTGTCAATTATTATGTGAGGCACGACAGCATCATGCCTCACATAGTGCCTTGTCCCAGCGGTTTCAGGATCGCTCAACTCAAGAAAGACGTTACACTCATGCAGTTGTTGACAAAAAAACACTGTACATTATATACATTAGCTAAATTATGGAAATTTAGTTCATAGAGCAAATGTGTTTGAATATTTTAATAGTGATATATAGAGAGATAGCATTACGGTCTCACTGTATAGCATGCCAAGCACAACTAGTCGAGCCATTGTGCAATCCATGGTGAGGCTCGGCTGGCTGGTGCCTCACTGCAGGTCTCTTCTCAGTATTTCAGCGGTAAATGTGAAAATTCAGCAATTTTGGGTAAAAATAACTTAAAATTGATGATGTTGAATAGAAAAAAACTTTATCATAGGCATCACTGGATAAATGTAACCATTTAATTTCTTTCTTTCATTTTTCTTTTTTTTGTCTCATTATGGCAGGTGAGGCATGGCCTCACCTGCCTCCCCTCACTGCACATCACTGAATTACACCTGTACTAAACTACATATGTAATAAACTACGCCTGTGTCTAAACTGTGCCTGTACTAAAAACACCTGTATTTAATCTACACCTGTACTTAAACTATACTTATACTTAAACTACACTTTACAAAACCACACCTATACTAAAAACCACACCTGTACTAAACTATGCCTTCAGTCCACCACTGCTGATGTCACCTGTACACGAAACAGACGTCAAAGCATACAGTTGTGTTGTTTCTCACGCATACTGTGGTATTTTATTATTATACCCCACTTCAAAGCTGTGATGTATTGTAATTTTCAGTGTTTGTGTGTTCGTCCGGTTGTTTGTTCGTTAGTCCTCCAAATATCTTAGCAACACTTGCAGATAGAAAGGTGAAACAAAAAGCACATGACTCTGGCGGCAGAGGGGAGGAAAATGAGATGATGACCATGACCTTGACAAAACTAGGTCAAGGTCAAATTTCAACTTTTGTACGCTCAGGAACCTGATAAGATAGAAAGACGAGGGAGAAGGCCAGTGTGAGTGGAAGACCACAGAACAAAGCTAGTGCTTAGACAGCAGGTCAGAACACTAGCTTTGATCTTTGACCTATGCAAGTAGGTCAGGGTAAAGTTTTGAATTTAGGGGCTGTCTAAACTACGCCTGTACTAAACAACACCTGTACTTAAACTACACCTGTACTAAACCACACTTATACTAAACCACTCTTGTACAAAACGTCTTTTCTTCTTGGTCTTCTTCTCCACCATCAGTCCACCACTGGGGATGTCACCTGGACATGAAATAGACATCAAAGCAGACAGTTGTATTGTTTCTCATGCATACTGTGGTATTTTATTATTATGGTATGTTTCACCCAGCTGTGCTTGTTTTGCATTATGTTTTAAATCGTCTACAGTTGTTCTGATTGATCTCTGCTTTAGCCTTTCATCAGCTGTGAGTCATTTGGACGCCCCACTCCCAGGAAGCGGCGTCTTTGGAGGCAGATGGTGGTGCTGTTGATGCTGGCAGTGTTGAAGCTGACGGAGTTGATGGTGACGGTATTGAAGCCAATGGTGTTGATGTTGATGTTGTTGACGGTGGTGTTCAGTTGCGCTGGCTGTGTCTCTGGCAGATGTAGCGCAGCCGAGTGGAGCAGTGGAGGTCATTCAGGCGTCCGTCAAAGTGAAGGTGAGCACAGTCTTCATCGCCTGGTCCCAGACCGTGGCCGGTCCAACTGTCAGGCTGACCAGGTTTCCACCTCCTGGTATCCATGGAAACACATCAGTCATTACCCATCATTCATCAGAATACCTCATGATAAAATGATCCAGAATCAAGACAAGCTGCACCTCACTTGTTAATAAGAAATGGATCACATGACTTCCTCCAGCTGTCATTGCCAACCCTAAAACAGGTAGGTACCCACCCACTTTCATCCTCACATTATCTGTCATCATAAACCACAGAGAACCAGGATGACGCTTTAAACCCACCGTCGATTCATGACGTATGGCGTCTGATTGACCCACTCCCACTTGCCCGTCCTCTCGTCCGACAGTCCCACCCAGAAGAAGGTGCCGGTGGCATATTGGGCCACAAAGTCCTGAAACAGACACAGAAGACTATGTCAGATATGACCCCCCAGGTGTGATCGGAAGGGTGCCACAGGATGTGGGTCTCGGTCCACTTGATGGACGTCCTCACCCACTCCTTGTCGGTGTTGAGGATGACGAGGTGAGACTCGTGTCCGTTGCACCAGTCTCTGGCCCTGTCCCAGGACAGAGGCGTCTTACTGAACAGGTAACAGCTGGTCTCAAATGTCTCCCACTCCAGGGGGCAACAGCCGACCCCCACAGTTCCTGAAGAACAGACAGAACCTTCAGACGGGGGACGCCCCAGGAAGAACACCCTTTCTCCACAGAGGATCGGACTGCATACCATTGTTCATGAAACGGTCAAGGGAACACTTGAGTGTGGCGACTGTCCTTCCGATGGCGTCCAGGGTGGACAGCTGCTTCAGCGCCTCCGACACTGAGTGGGAATGATTCCACGGTCAGCTGTGTGGGCGGGGTATAGGTGGACGTTTGACCTGTGGGTGACCTTACCTGAGGTTAACTGGTCCTGGTTGCCCTCCACGGCAAACTTCAAGCGATGGACATCTTTGGCTGTATCTGGGAAAGAGGGACAAGTTGTTGTGGACATGTCTCACACCTGTTTCACACCATGTCTCACACCTGTTACCTTTTGTTAGCTGCTGTGCGGCGCTCAGCGACTCCGACAGGTTGGCAGCATTTGTCTTCAGGGACCACAGCTGGTTGAACGTCCTCGCGCCTTCAAACAAGATGCTCCACATTTAACATAGAACATTCTGCATTTCCTGTCTGTCGAGATAGCTGTTAGCTAGCATGTTAGCATCAGAAATATTCATGGAGGAAGTGGCTTCAGCTTAGGGTCAAAGGGTCAGCATAGCTGTTACAGTTAGCTTACAGTTTCCTCCAGTATGTTAGCATGTCCATGTGATTGCTTTATGCTAAAGGCTCAGCCCAAGCATGCTAACATGCTATCAATTGCACCATGAACATGCTAAGATTTTGCAAGTTACTATTTTATCTGACTTAGTTCAGCGTGTTAGCATGCTGATATATGTATGTGCTAGCATATAAAACATATAAGTAGCTACTGAAGCTATAACACTGATCCAATCAACACAACTGTTAGTGTTAGCGTCCAGCACAAAGCAGTATGCCAGTATGCTAACATTCAATGATACACAATGCCCTGAAGTAACAGTAAACAACTATTTATTCATCAGGTTTTGGATGTGTTGTTTTAGTCTTAGTGCAAAGTTCAATATTAGCATGGCTGACAATGCTAACGTGTGTGTGTGTGTGTGTGTGTGTGTGTGTGTGTGTGTGTGTGTGTGTGTGTGTGTGTGTGTGTGTGTGTGTGTGTGTGTGTGTGTGTGTGTGTGTGTGCATGTGTACACATATGTGTGTGTGTATGTGTTCTCACTGCTGGCTGCCATAATGATGATCAGAACCAGGATGACTGCGGATGTTAAACCGGGAAACAACCACCGCCTGAACCTGTAGGCTGTGGAGATGGACAGCGGGACGGGATCTCCAGACAGACAGGTGAGCAGACAGGTGGGCAGACAGGCAGAGACTCTTTAGAATGACAGTCCAATTTAAAAAGAAGAAGAAGCTATTTCCACAAAATTTAGGGTACACATCAGAAGGACACGTTCAGAGACAGGTGAAGAGACAGACAAGTGAAGACAGATAGGTGAAGACACGGACAGGTGAAAAGACAGACAGGTACCTTTGTTCCAGAAGGAGCTGCTGTCATCTTCAGGTTCATCATGGTATTCAGTCGTCATGGCGATGTCTCCGTCTCTCAGGGTGTCTCGTTTGGAATGAAGATGACGGTCTGACCATCCAGCACTGAGCCTCCGGTCATTGACCTGAGACGCACTTTGAACTGGAAAACAACTGATGTCACCCCCATGGCCAGACCATAATACTCAGGGACCAGAACTGCCATGGTGACAAAGATTAAAGGAACAGTTCCCTACACACGTTATTGTTTAACACATTTGAAGAAGAGACTACAGTAATCCCTCATTACTTGCAGTCAATGCGTTTCAGGACCACCCGTGAAAAACAATTCTGCGATGTAGCAACAAACTCTTATTAATGGTAATTTAAACGTTTATCAACCCCATACTGATATTAAACCACCTTATATCTGTACTGTATTACCTTTTCCCACACTCTTATATACTGTTTAAAGCACTTTTGTGTTTCACTGAAGTGAGCTCCGTTCCAAGTTTCACGGAACGCAACGGATGCACTTCTGAATGCTGTTAGCCAAGAGCATGCACATGCAGTATCACGTGACTACCTACTAAAAATTTGCGATGAAGTGAAGCCGTGCATTTTGAAGCGCGAAAAAAGGGATTACTGAAGTTTAAAACACCAGAAGACTAGATAAACACCTGAAGAAGAGACTACTTTAAAAAACCTGAAGAAGAGACAAGTTTAAAACACCTGAAGAAGAAGAAACTAGTGTTTTACTGTTAAACACAGGTGTTTCAGACTGGTGTCTACTTCAGGTGTTCCATCCGTCTGTGCATCAAGTGACTGACCTTGCAGGTGTCTCTTCCAGGAGGCCCTCGGGGTCTAGAACCCGTGTCAGCGTGTTGTTGGTTCCTCTAGTGTCTCAATCAGTTGATAGGCTGACGCTGATTTATTGCGATTCAGGCTTACTTAACAGAACCAACATTCTTTGTCAGCTGACACTTCCTGAACACGCCCGTTAACACCAGATTGACCTCGGAGTTGACCTTGGAGGAAAATTTACATCATTGCACAATAATTCCAAGCAGCAGCATCTAAGCTAACATTTGTTGACAGGGCAACTTCTCCTCTTGTGCAAACTGAATCAAGCACATACACACACACACACACACACACACACACACACACACACACACACACACACACACACACACACACACACACTTAGTTCTTGTCTCTCTGAATGAAACCTGTAAGCATGGTAGCATGCTAGGTCTAAAGTATAATCAGCATAATGGCTGTCCCCAGCCAGATGTAAGTCTCTACATTACCTCTGTCCCTTAACCCTACGTGATGAGGATGACTGGAAGCTAGGAAACTAAAAACTGTACATACCTGTGCATATATTTTATTCTCTTATCTATTCTGTACGTACAGCATTACAATTTCTTTTAGTTCCTCATTCTCAAAATCTCCTTATTCTGTGTGTGTGTGTGTGTGTGTGTGTGTGTGTGTGTGTGTGTGTGTGTGTGTGTGTGTGTGTGTGTGTGTGTGTGTGTGTGCGTGTGCGTGTATGTGTGTGAGAGAGAGTGAATGTATCTATCTACGTTTTGTCTTGGAATGAGTGATAAATTCACTTATTTAAGCAGGAGGAAAAAGGTTGAAGGTTCATCAGACTGCAGTGCAGAAGCCATTTTATGAAGAATGTGTCAAACAAGAATCAAAATCGATTTTAACTTTTTCAGAGCTATGTATGATTTAGACACTTTTACGACCTTGTGGTCTGTCTAAGCTGTCTTATGTTCCGTGTTGTGTGAGGAGCTGGTGTTCAGTCAGTGGTTGTTTTAATCCACATATATTTTGCTTACATTGCCTTGCACTGTAAGATAACAAACTGAAAATAACATGAGAATCAAACAAAGATAACAAACTGAAAATAATTTTCAAGAATCAACAGCATGTGAGACACATTCGTGAAGTGGAACCACATTTATTCAACATTTTATATTGTGTTTACAAATAAAAAACTGAAAAGTAGGATGTGCAAAAGTATCGGCCCCCTGTTCTCTCAGCTCAGCTAACCGACTCCAGAAGTTCCCTGGTGACCTCTGAATGATCCAGTGTTGACCCAAATGACTAACAATGACAAACAGAGTGCATCTGTGTGTCATTTGGTCTCACATTTTCACATCCTACTTTTCAGTTTTTTATTTGTAAACACAATATAAAATGTTGAATAAATTTGTAAATAAACTTCAGGATTGTGTCTCACATGTTGTTGATTCTTGAAAATTATTTTCAGTTTGTTATCTTTAAATTTGAAGGCTGAAATGTGGCAAAATGTCAACAAGTTTTTGGGGGGGCCAATACTTTCGCAAGGCACTGTATGTTCCTACTATCAATACATCCATCCATCCATCCATCCATCCATCTTCAATCCCTTATCCGGGGCCGGGTTGCAAGGGCAACACTCTCAGGAGGGATGCCCATACTTCCCTCTCCCCAGATACCTCCTCCAGCTCCTCTGGTAGGAGGAACAGCAACAACAATTATTTCCTTAGGGACTATGTTCAGTGGCGGATGAATCCACAGTTGTTACAGTCTGAGCTCAAAGTCAGGCACACAACAGGTTTTACGTTTTTTTGCTTTTTAATTTATTTTATTTTTTTCCGACATGTTAATATAACAGACTTCAAAACCTTCATCACATTTACAACATAAACAACAACATCTGAAAAAAAACTGTACATACTTGTGTATAAATTTTATTCTCTTATCTATTCTCTATGTACAGCATTACAATTTCTTTTAGTTTCTCATTCTTAAATTCTCCTTATTCTGCGTGTGGGTGTATGTGTGTATGTGTGTGTGTGTGTGTGTGTGTGTGAGAGAGAGTGAATGTATCTACTTTTTGTCTTGGAATGAGGGATAAATTCACCTCTTGATTTCTGCCTGGATTATTTCACATGCATGCAGGGTTTAGGCCAGTTGAATTTTAACCCTTGACTGGTGGCAGTGAATATCTATTAGGCTGTAAATAAAGGCTAAGGCTGTTTGTTAATGACCAGTGTCGCTTTGGATACACACAGCCCTCAGATCACTTAGAAGAGCTGAATCTGCTTTTATTCACCAAAAACCAGACAACGGTTCTGATTTACAGCCTCTTCATCTGCTATGAAACTGGTTTTGTTTTTGCTAATACGCTGAGGATACGCCTTAACCCACATAACTCCATCAATTAAGGATCAAACTATCCAAGACAATGAAGAAAAATAACATCAAACACAAGTTAGAACATTAACTTTGGTCAGCAAGTTCAGTCAAAGTTAAAATGAGCTTAATTCCTGCTTTATGGGAAAGGTAGTTTTTGGTCAGAGCACACTTTTCACATTATTTGACACTTTGACACTATTTGACACCTTACATGCTCTTGTGGGCCACATTTGGCCCGCGGGCCTTGAGTTCCACACATGCGCTTTAATTAAGCCTTTCAGCCCCGCCCTCTGGCCTTGATGACATCATCCATCTGTGAGGTCGTCGCTGAAGTGGAGGAGGATGGCGGGGGGGAACTGGTCGCAGTGCAGCTGCAGCCGTTGGAGCTCCGTGTCGCTGGTGAAGACGTTGTTCTCGTACAGCGTCTTACTCATGTCCAGAGCCATGCCTTTGTGTTTCCAGGTATAGCTGTGGGCGTGGCTGTTGTAGCGCAGGTAACGCTGGAGGATCTCAGCCACGGTCTCCTCGGAACACACCTGAGAACCGGCAGTTTACGTCAAGCATTTTTGGACAGCCTCAAAGCATTAGCAAACACCCTGATAGCAATAGCGGACACCCCACGGTGCTGCTGGGTTAGTTAGGCCCAAGCTTGAATCACTGACACATTTTATAACGGAGACAGTGGGCGGAGCCAGCAGGTGACATGTCTGCTTGCCTGGAGTCGCTGCTCCTGTGACGTCAGCGTGTTGATCACTCGTATCCACCGCGGTTCGGCTGACAGCAGCCCCACCTGGTAGCCCCCGTCAGTCCACCAGGGCCGGCCCACGTTGGCGGCCCAGTCGGAGCGAGGGCCACCGGGTGGGACGTGGACGAAGCGTCCCCTGGGGGTGTAGCACTGGGAACAGTTGGTCTGCAGGTCCACGTGTCTCAGGACCTGAGGGCAGAGAGCAGGTGCATGCAGGTGAGTCTGGAGCAGCGCTGCGCTCTGATTGGTCAGTCGGGTTAGACTGCACTCACGTGTCCGGTCTCGGCATTGAACCAGCTGCTGATGTCCCGACCCGCAAACTCCATGATGGGCAGGAGGAGGGCTTCACCTGGACAGGAAGACCTGCATGAGCACACCTGGAACTGGTGTGTGTGTGTGTGTGTGTGTGTGTGTGTGTGTGTGTGTCCGTCCTAGTATGACTACTAATTAGATCTAACATATAATAACACCAGATCATCCCATCTGTTCTGACGTCAGTTACTCCTAACGTGCGTTACCTCCGTGATACCGAGTGTGTTACCGGGCGGTTCACCTTCGTGCTGGGTCACCAGTGGCGTCAGGTCATACACTTTGCCCAGAAACGACACCCACAGGTCGGCAGCGGTGTTGTGTTCGGACACCTCGGCGGGTGTGAAGTACTTCCGTCGGGACATCCTGGAACATAACCCAGCGGTCACAGACCGAAGAGAAGGATTCAACCCGGCACAGCTCCGGTCAGTCGCACCTGTCCCGAGAATGTGTACGGTTACCAGGGCAACAAGCGACAGGGGGCGGGACGTGTGTGTGTGTGTGTGTGTGTGTGTGTGTGTGTGTGTGTGTGTGTGTGTGTGTGTGTGTGTGTGTGTGTGTGTGTGTGTGTGTGTGTGTGTGTGTGTGTGTGTGTCTCCACTCTTTCTAGTCTGTAGCTAACTGTTGCTGTAGTCTGTAGGTAACCTGACTCTAATGGAAAAGAAATGGGTTAAAATACCTTAGAGTGTATCTGGGAGACCAGACCATTGTGGGAAAAACTGAGAAAATGTTTTAGAGAAAGTGGAAGTGAAGTTAAAAAACTGGAAAAGGATTTTATCAAAACCGTCTTCTAGAGGTTGAGTTTTAATTATAAATAATTTAGTTGAATCAATGTTGTGGTACCGGCTGTCCTGCATTGAACCCTCACCAATGTTACTGAAACAAATCCAGGCGGTGGTGTTGAACTTTTTTCTGGGACTGCCGTCACTGGGTCCTTCAGAGCGTCCTCTTCCTGCCCAAAGAGGAAGGAGGGCAGGGACTCATCTGTCTGACCAGTAGAGGCACTGCGTTCTGACGGCAATTCAGTCAGCGATTCCCGACTGGCCCTGAGAACCTGGTGTGGCAGCCCTCGACACGGGCAGTACTGGCCCAGTGCTGGGGTCTGGGACCCAATCGCTCGTTGTTCTTAATGGACCTGAGAAACGACAGACACGAAGATCTTCCATGTTTTTATCAGAGTGTGTGTCCTCTGCTGTGGGGGCGTGTCTTCTGCAGTGGGTTTGACCCCAGTGAGGCTCATGGAAAGCCTGCTGAGAAGCTAGAGGAGGCGACTCACCCCACAGCAACTGATTTTTAATGTACAGGCCTTTTAAACCCGAATCATGCTGATGCTTTCCCCATAGTGAGTTTGTCTCTTTGTTTTAACAACTCTGTGTCAGACCCGATCAGTCTCAGTGACAGTAATGGAATAAACATGTATAAAATGATGGAAAGGATAAACAATGATAAACTTGAAGATCGAAGAAGCAGAAGAAGAGGATAAACTTAAAGGTTGGGTTGACACACCATGGAGGGTTCACCTTGGTCTGGTGCTGGGTGTGAGCCCTTCATGGGAGACTTTCTACAAGCCACCGTTAACAAAGTAGGTTGGGGATCTCCAATGGAGGATTTTACGCAGCGCTGTGGCCGTCAACAGTTTTATTTCGAGTTTGAATCCAGATAGGCTAGGAAAACTGTCAGTTCTGTTCTCGCTATGAAACTGTTTTTCACTGCTTCCTAGACTGTCAGGGGCTTGACAATCTGTTCCTGTTTTTATAGAGAATATTTCTCTCATTCGATCTTGTTTTTGACAAACAGGGTTACATTATTGCTTTGAAATAAAGGAAAAATCAAAAAAGGAAGAGGCAGGTTTTAAACTTCCTTATGGGCCAAGCAAAGATGGCAATTTATTTAAGCAGGAGGAAAAAGGTTGAAGGTTCATCAGACTGCAGTGCAGAAGCCATTTTATGAAGAATGTGTCAAACAAGAATCAAAATGATTTTAACTTTTTCAGAGCTATGTATGATTTAGACACTTTTACAACCTTGTGGTCTGTCTAAGGTGTCTTATGTTCCGTGTTGTGTGAGGAGCTGGTGTTCAGTCAGTGGTTTTTTTAATTCACATATATTTTGCTTGCAAAAGTATTGGCCCCCCCATAACTTTTTGACATTTTGCCACATGTCAACCTTCAAACTTAAAGATAACAAACTGAAAATATTTTTCAAGAATCAGCAACATGTGAGACACATTCGTGAAGTGGAACCACATTTATTCAACATTTTATATTGTGTTTACCAATAAAAAACTGAAAAGTAGGATGTGCAAAAGTATCGGCCCCCTGTTCTCTCAGCTCAGCTAACCGACTCCAGATGTTCCTTAATGACTTCTGAATGATCCAGTGTTGACCTAAATGACAACAATGACAGAGTGCATCTGTGTGTTATTTGGTCTCACATTTGACCGCTAAATCGAGAGCTTCGTCTTGCAACTCAGCTCCTTCTTCACCACAACAGACCTATACAGTGACCACATCACTGCAGGAGCTGCACCGATCCGTCTGTCAATCTCGTGTTCCATCTTTTCCTCACTCGTGAACAAGACTCCATGATACTTTCACTTGGTGCCCTCTCCACCGACCTGGAGAGAACACACCACCTTTTTCCGGTCGAGAACCATGGCCTCGGATTTAGAGGTGCTCGTGTCACACTCAACTGCACACTGGCCCAAAGCTCCCCTGCGAACTGCCACCTTACGGTGGTGGGGTGTCCGAATGATCCTAGGAGCTATGTTGTCAGGGGCTTTATGCTCCTGCTAGGGTCTCCCTCGGCATTCAGGTCCTTGATGACGGGCCAAACAAAGAGCAGTACCAAAAATATCAAGGACCGTGACGTCGTTCACAACCGGGGCCCCACCCTGGAGCCAGGCCCGGGGCTGGAGCTCGTATGCGAGCACCTGGTGACCGGGCCTCTGCCCATGGGGCCCGGCTGGGCTCAGCCCGAAAGACGACGTGGACCCAACCTCCTGTGGACTCACCACCTACCAAAGAAACGGGGGCAGTGTGGATTGGGTGGCAGTCGTCAGCATGGGGCTCGACGACCCAATCCCTGGACAGAGTTCCTACTATTTAATGTTTTTGAAATGTGAATTCCTTTTTGTGTGAATCTTTTGAATTTTGTGTCAACATAAAGTATCTATCTATCTATCTATCTAACATGATCTTTAATCTGGCTTTTGTGAATAAATGTGATTTTAGAACTCACTCAAACCTCTCTCTTTCTGTCTCTCTCTCTCTCTCTCTCTCTCTGTCTCTCTTTCTGTCTCTCTCTCAGGAATGTGTCGGACGTGGCAAACCCTGACTTTCGACAGGCTTCTCGAACTTTTTGCGGCCCGGGGTACGTCATTTTTCAGAACCCACCTCTTTTTATTTGTTGCTGTCTGATTGGCTGCTGGTAAACCCCTATGGTGTTTTGATTGGATTGAACTCCCGTCACTCAATACGGTACTGTTTTCATTGGTTGCCACCTATTTTTTTTAGGGACCACTAACAATGAGTCGCTGTTGCTTATCGCGAGATTCGACGGTGTTGCGCGAGTCGGACAGTAAAGTGGATGGAGTGAAGAACTGAGAGAGACCACCGGTTAGAACCGTTAGAACCGTTAGAACCGTTACCTGTCGTTTAAACTCAGCCATGTCTCCTGCTCTTCTTTGCCTGCTGGTCCTCACCTTCCTCCGGAGCTCCGTGTCGGCCGAACAGCGGAGGCTCGCGCCAGGTAAGGCCGCTCCGGAGTGCCCCCCACCCGGCCAGGCGGACCTGCGGTCCCGCTGGCTGTGGGTCTGTAGATAACTGTTACTGTAGGTCCGTAGATAACTGTTACAATGGGTCTGTTACAAACTGTTGCTGTGTGTCTGTAGCAAACTTGCTGTGGGTCTGTAGCTAACTGTTGATGTTTTGTTTGGGTTTTAAAAAAATTTTATTTACTGTATTAATCCCTGAAGGGAAATTAGGAGTCCACACAGGTTAATAGTTGCATGCATCTACTGTATATATAGTGTGTACAGGCCCGTGGGCATGCAGGTAAGGGGAGGTAGGGGCAGGCAGGCCCATAATGGTGCGCCTCCAATGAGCAGCTTTTGAAGGGGACGTCACCTTGCTCAAGGGCGCCTCGGCATTTCTCAGGAGGTGAACTGAGGCCTCCCACTGTCAGCTCACACTCCGAAGTTAGTGGGTGAGAGTGGGATTCGAACCGATGACTGTCGCTGTAGGTCTGTAGCTACCTGTTGGGGATTGATGATTCTGTTGGTGATTGATGATTCTGTAAGTGGTTGGTGATGCTGTTAGTGATTGATGATGGTATTGGTGATTGATAATGTTGGTGATTGATAAATCTGTTGGTGAATGGTGATACTTTTGGTGAGTGGTGATGCAGTCAGTGATTGAAGATGTTGTTGGTGATTGGTGATGGCTGATGAGGAAAGCCTCTGCTGGTCTCCAGTGTAATAAACTGTTTACAGTCTGTCATTGGAGTCATATTAAATTATTCAGCCTTAAATGTGTTCAATGACGTGAACAACAAACAATAAAACCTGCAGGAATGTGAGAGGAAATGAACCGAATGAGAAAGAAGCCTCTCCTGTTTACACGACGCACAGCTGGTATGTGGACAGCTGTGTGTGTGTAGCTAACGGTTGCTCCAGTTAGCTACAGACCCATCTCTGTCTCATTATTAACCTGATCATTATTGTCAATCAGTTTGTGAGAGAAGAGGATGCAGAAGACAGGGTTACATGGAGGCAACTGATTTGCTGTGGCCACCCATGAAGGGACAAGCTGAAAGGAGAAGAAGATTATTGTCAATCAGTTTCATTGATCTGATCACAGGACAGTCTGGATGTTGTCATCTGTTACCTCACAGCAGGGAGTTCAATCCTATGGAATTAAAATTTTCATCTGGATGTTCATCCGGTTCACCACCAGAAACTGCATGCTGCTAAGGAACCCCCCCCCCCCCCGACCTCATTTACCCTCAGAGGAACTTTAAGGAATTTCACTTTCCAACTTCCTGGCATCCTGAGGGAGGAACATTCTGGAAGAGAGTGACCTTTATTCACAGTTGTGTGTGTGTGTGTGTGTGTGTGTGTGTGTGTGTGTGTGTGTGTGTGTGTGTGTGTGTGTGTGTGTGTGTGTGTGTCTGTGTCTGTGTCTGTGTCTGTGTGTGTTTCTGTGTGTCTGTGTGTGTAGAAGATATTCTGGTGATCACCGCTGCAACAGAAGAGACTGATGGTTTCAACCGCTTCATGAGGACAGCCAAAGAGTTCAACTACACCGTGAAGGTAACACACACACACACACACACACACACACACACACACACACACACACACACACACACACACACACACACACACACACACACACACACACATATATACACACACCAGTGTGTGTTCCTGTCACCCTGAGGGAGTTGTGGTGTTTCTTCTACTGTTCTCTGCTCTCTTTTCAGTGGCTTTTGTGTATCAGTTGGTCTTCAGCCAATAAGCAGCTGATGATAATGATGATGATTGTGCTGATGGTGAGGATGATGCTGCTGTCTGCAGGTCCTGGGTCTGGGGGAGGACTGGAAGGGGGGTGATGTTGCTCGTACGGTGGGCGGCGGTCAGAAGGTGCGGTGGTTGAAGAAGGAGCTACTCAGACTCTCGGACCAGAACCAACTGGTGGTCATGTTTGTGGACAGGTGAGGAAAACCTGCTATCTAAACTTCATCCCCCTGTCCTCGCTTCTCCTCTGTCAGCTCTCTTTGTTCCTCTGACTGTACTTGACATCTGATTCACCTGTTCCTGACACAAACACGATCACCTGATACCTTAGCTGCACACCTCATGGCCACACCTCCACCTAGAGACAATTATAGGCGTGGGGGACAGAACCCAGGGAGACAAAAACCCTGTGAGACAGAACCCAGGAAGCAGTTAGCACGTCGAAGCAGGTGTTAACAGTCATCACTAGGTGTTAGCATGCGTCTCCCACAGGTGGACGTTGGAGCTTTTATTGTGAAAGTGTTTGCTGTGTCTGCAGCTATGACGTCATCTTGGCGTCGGGTCCGGAGGAGCTGCTCTCCAAGTTCTCCCGTCTGGGTCACAGAGTGGTTTTCTCAGCTGAGGGCTTCTGCTGGCCTGACCAGAGGCTGGCCTCTAAGTACCCAGAGGTGAATTCTGGGAAACGCTACCTCAATTCAGGAGGTAATACCGCCACAGTTTGCACTTGGTGTTGTCATTGGCTCATCATTATCACGGATAGAAATATTGAAGTGTGTATGTGTGTGTGTTTTGTAGGCTTCATTGGCTTCGCTCCTGACATCAGCGCGATTGTCCAGCAGTGGAAATATAAAGACAACGATGACGACCAGCTGTTCTACACCAAGATCTACCTGGACAAGACTCAAAGGGTAAACGCTTGTTTGTTTATGCGTTGTTCCCAGGATGACATCATCAGCACAGTTTACATCATGTAGCTCTTCCCTTATTAGACCAAGTTCAACATGACTCTGGACCATCGATCCCAGATCTTCCAAAATTTGAATGGAGCTATTGGTGAGACACACACACACACACACACACACACACACACACACACACACACACTGCTTCTACCTTATGATGACCTGAGTGTGTCTCCATCTTCAAGATGAGGTCGTCCTGAAGTTTGAGAGGTCAAAGGTCAGAGCCAGGAACGTTGCCTATGATACACTTCCTGTTGTTATCCATGGCAACGGCCCCACCAAGGTAAACAGTCACACATACCTGCTAGCGCTGCAGCTGTCGTTAGTATGTCTGCAGCTAGCACTACAGCTGTCGTTAGCATGTCTACAACCAGCACTGCAGCTGTGGTTAGCATGTCTACAGCTAGCATTGCAGCTGTGGTTAGCATGTCTACAGCCAGCGTGGCAGCTTTCATTAGCATGCTCTGCCTGAGGAAGGAGCATGTACCTTCCAGCTGGTGAGTAAACATTGAGGTGGACCCAGACTGTTCCATCGTCCATCACTGATCCGTCACGGTTCCGTCACGGATCCTGACATGTCAGCCTTCTTAGCGTGTTCACAGACGTGCATCTCTGTGTCTCCAGCTTCAACTGAACTACCTGGGGAACTACGTTCCCACGGCCTGGACCTACGAGAGCGGTTGTGGGATGTGCGATGACGACCTACTGTTCTTCAGCGACGTTCCCGTATGTACTCGCCTGAATGTGAACGCTGAAGTGCAATTGTGTCTACGCCCCTCATCCCATCTCAAATGTGTTCGTCCAGGATGAGGAGATGCCTCTGGTGTACCTCAGTGTCTTCATCGAACACCCCACCCCCTTCATGGAGGAGTTCCTGGAGCGACTGACCACCCTTAACTACCCAACGTCCAGGATCCGGCTCTTCATCCACAACAACGTAAGAACGCAGAACGCAGGTGTGCTGTCCTGACACAGCCGGGCTCTGACATTTTCTCCCATGCCTGATCCAGGTGGTGTACCATGAGCATCACATCAAGACCTTCTGGGAGCGTCACAGGTCTCTGTTTCCAGACATCCTGCTGGTCGGACCAGAGGAGAACCTGCCAGAGAGCAAGGCCCGAAACATGGCTGTGTGAGTCCACAAGATGAGCACTTCCTGTCTCAGAGAGTTCTCCTCAGCATGGTGATGGTAGCCAATCAGAACTGCTCTGTTTGTGTTTAGGGAGGCGTGTCAGAAGAACCCCGAGTGTGATTATTACTTCAGTATCGACTCCGATGTAGCTCTAACCAACCCTGACACACTGAGGATACTGATGGAGGAAAACAAGTAAATATACCCAACAAGTACAACGACCCCACCCCAACAACTACTCACAACGACCCCACCCCAACAAGTACTCACAAAGACCATATCCTAACAAGAACACATTAGTACCTTCTACCCTTAAAGCATTTAGCATTCAGCTTCTGGTTTTATTCCTTGTCTTCCTGCTGATTCTTTCAGGCAGGTGATCGCTCCTATGTTGTCCAAACACGGGAAGCTGTGGAGTAACTTCTGGGGGGCATTGAGTCCTGAAGGGTACTATTCCAGATCTGAGGACTACATTGAGATTGTCCAGGGAAAGAGAATGTAAACACACACACACAGGCACACACACACACACACACCTTGGTTTAGTGCTGACAGGCTCAGTTTTGCTGTGTTGCTTGTGGTCCAGAGGTCTGTGGAACGTCCCATACATCTCTCAGGCCTACCTGGTGAAGGGCAGCCTGCTACATTCCAAACTGTCTCAGGTCAGCCTATACGTGAACGAGGACATGGACCCTGACATGGTGTTCTGTCGCACCATCAGAGAGCAGGTACGTCCAGGTCTTCTGTCCTGTCAGTTATCATCCTGAACCCCACATCTCCTGACACGAACCTCATTCCCATTCCTCTGCAGGGAGTATTCATGTTCGTATCCAACCGCGATGAGTTTGGTCGTCTGGTGGCGTCTTCGAACTTCAACACGTCCAGACTCCACCCAGACATGTGGCAGATCTTTGACAACCCTGTGGTGAGAACGAGAGGATGATTGAGAGGCATTCAGGTGTCCTAAAGGGATGCTGAACGTGTCTGTGCTCCTGCAGGACTGGAAGGAGAAGTACATCCACGAGAACTACACCAAGATCTTTGAGGACGAGAAGCACTTTGTGGAGCAGGTAAAAGCAGAGACGTGACCGTGATATATCAGCGCTTTGCTCGAAGGTGACCATCTGCTGTCTGTCCAGCCTTGTCCAGATGTCTACTGGTTCCCAGCTTTCTCTGAAAAGATGTGTGATCACCTGGTGGAGACCATGGAGGACCATGGCGAGTGGTCTGGAGGATCTCACAAGGTGACCTGTGAACCTGTGTGTCTCTGGGGGGTCTGTCTGGATGCCTCTTCATTTGTGTCTGCGTGCAGGACGAGCGTCTGGCCGGCGGCTATGAGAACGTCCCCACCGTCGACATCCACATGAACCAGATCAGCTTCGAGAAGGAGTGGCTCAAGTTCCTCAGAGAGTACATCGCTCCTGTCACAGAGAAGCTCTACCCAGGGTACTACCCTAAGGTGCTACACCCACACTCTGCAGTAGACAATGCATCACCGTACCCGGCATGTTCCATTCTGCACTAAACTTGGCCTAAACTTGCTGGTTCCAGTTAGTTCTTTTGTGTGTACTCTACATTCTAACTAGTACACGCTGGTGCCCCTCTTCGTACCCTACATCCTAACTAGTACATGCTAGTGCCCCTCTGTGTATCCTACATCCTAACTAGTACACACTAGTGCCTCTCTGTGTCCTCTACATCCTAACTAGTACACATGTGTATGTTCTTGTCTGACTGTCCAGGCGCAGGCCATCATGAACTTCGTGGTGCGCTACCGTCCTGATGAGCAGCCTTCTCTGCGACCTCATCACGACTCATCGACCTTCACCATCAACATCGCCTTGAACAGAAAGGGCATCGACTACCAGGTGCACACACCTAATCCCTGTGTCAGCACTTTGTTTGTGCACACGAGCTCCACATGAAGACTGAACATATGTTTGTGTGTGTGTGTGTGTGTGTGTCAGGGGGGAGGCTGCAGGTTCCTACGGTACGACTGTAAGGTGGAGGCTCCCAGGAAGGGCTGGTCCTTCATGCACCCCGGCCGTCTGACCCACTACCACGAGGGTCTGCCCACCACCAGCGGGACCAGGTACATCATGGTGTCCTTTGTCGACCCCTAGGGAGCGAGTAACATCATCAATTTAGGCGAGCATTCGCGTGAGATGACCTTAAATGCATCGCTAGATGACTCCCGCGTCTCCTGGAGCTCCTGAGGACGAGCTGTGATCTTTTAATTTCAACGAGGACCCTGAAAGCACCATCAGGGGACATTTCAAAATAAGAGTCTTTTTAGCCTTCATTCTGTGTGCGTGCGTGTGTGTGTGTGTGTGTGTGTGTGTGTGTGTGTGTGTGTGTGTGTGTGTGTGTGTGTTCACTCCATACTGATGGGACAGGAGACACACACTTGTCTCCATGGTAACCTGCATAGTGGCTGTTCAGAAGCAAGTAGATACTTTCGACGGCTCACAACGACATTTTGATCAAGAGGGAGACGAGATGTGACTCAGATGATATATTTTTCCACAAAGAAAGTTTTAACATGATTTTAGGTCCATAGTGGTTTTGGTAGATAAGGGAGTGAAAGGTTGTTGTGTCGTGTTCCTGGTCAGTCGCTGTCCCAGCAGGAAGTCCAGCTGCCTTCCTTCCTGTCCTGCCTGCTGATGCGAGGCTTGAGCTTTGTACAAACTGCATTAAATTATTTGTAACTGATGAATAAAGTTTGGACTTTGGTAATGGGATGCTGTGTTTGTTTGATTGATTTGAAGGGTTTCTGTGAGATCAGCTAGTCCAGTGGTCCCCAACCTTTTTTGCACCACGGACCTGTTTCATCCATGACAATCGTTTATGACGCCAGGACAGCTGTAGTCTAATAATAAATCATCCGCAGTGGTTTTAATTAAAATGCTGAGATCAAAAGACAAAAAAACGTTTTTCATAAATTGATAATTAACATCGCTGTAAACGAAATAATTGTAAGAAATAATTTCATTAAAAACTCGGAAGCAATTGCACTTATGTTTATTTTGAAATATAGCGACTTACAAACAGTGCATTAAGCGTAGGAGAAAAACTGATCATTTCCAATAAAAGGGTGTACAAGTCAAATAATAACAATTACAATAATGGGAATTAGTGGGGACCGCTGATCTAGGAATAACGGGAGACAATGACACCTGAAGTGAATTCCGGACGTCCGATCTACTCCGTAGTTTTTTTGTTTTTTTGCAGAAAATCCCGCTCCACCAAAACAGGAGGTTAGAAATGTAAGCAGGGTTTTCGATACTTTTGGGGTGATCCCAGGATAATCTGCCTTGACTTTAAGCCAGAACACTGGCGCGGTTGTGGGCGCTTGATTTACGTCTGTGCGTCATTCCACACAGACATCACTTGTCAAAATAAAACATCTTTCAGACTCCGAAATAAATAAAACGGAAGTAATGTAAATTATTTTTTCTTTTGTGACCCACGGACCAGTACCGGTCAGCAGCCCGGGGTTGGGGACCACTGATCTGGTCAACAGACGTTCACCCCACCGACTGTGCGCTCCGCCCCTCCCGCCAGCAGGTGGCGCTGACATCAGAATCCCTCACGGCGTTCCGTAGCTAACAAATCACTGCCAGACGTTATTGATGATAGTTAGGGTTGGTTCCGGCGGAAGTAAAACAGGTCAGGGTAAAGGCTCTAGCACCCGTGCTAACCGTTAGCCTGTAAAGATCGGTGTCACACTTCGACCGGAAACTGTTTCGCCTTTCGTCTCGCTTGTGCATCGGCGGCTACCATAGTGCGGAAGTGAGTCAAATTGAGTGGACGGACGGACATGGTGTTGGAGAAGAAGAGCTCCGGTGAGAACCGCTTACTGCCGTCATTAATTCTGGGACGAGTTGATTCGGTTTGTTATATTCACGTCTGAAAGTTGATTCGGTTTGTTATATTCACGTCTGAAAGTTGATTCGGTTTAAAACCGACTCGCGAGCTCACAGCAGCATCAGTCGCCCCGGAGTGAATGACTGTATGAATCCTACATATCTCTCATCTCACACTGTCACGCTTTTTAACTCCACCCACTACCTGCCAATCAAGCGCCTAACCAATCATGCCGCATCTGCCAGATGGAATCACGTGAACAATATGGCGTAAGGCATCGGGCAGCGAGGCTTTTTGTTGCAGTTACTCCTTTCGTCCACACGATAACGCAGATATCCGGGACGAAAATGCTTGCCAAAGCGAAGTTTTTAGAAAACGCCAGGTCTGCGTTGTCGCTAGAACATGTTTCGGTAACAGTGTTCAATCTGGCTCCGCTTTGAAGACGCATTGATAAACATGCTTGACAGTTGGATATTTTTTCGTCTGTTTCTTCTTTTCATTCGGCTTTTCCCTTCAGGGGTCGCCACAGCAAGTCAGTTGCCTCCACCTAGTATTCACTATATCCATTTCCATCCTTTTTGCAAAGTCAACTACCATCTGTCCTTCTGCATTCTTCTCCTGGATACCAAACCTGCCCATCACCTCCTCCTCACCTGTTTCTTGCACCAATGACAACTCTTCTCACTTTTAGGTATCCTCTGCATCACTTCGTTAAAGTCCAACCAGAATTTCTCCTTCTCCTCCAGCTCACATCCTACCTGTGGAGCATACCCACTAACAACATTGAACATCATACCTTCGATTTCTAGCGTCAGACTCATCACTCTATCTTCCTAACAAACTCCTCCTTCAAGATAACTCCTACTCCATTTCTCTTCCTGTCTACACCATGATAGAACAACTTGAACCCTGCTCCTAAACTTCTAACCTTGCTACCTTTTGAAGAGATTTAAATACATGCTATTCATTATTTTGCTGGTTGCATAAGTATTTAGTTTTAATTATGCAATAAACTTTTCTATCTGTCTCATTAAATTTCCACACACTAAAACTCATCTAATTTGACACACACACAAATACACGCACACATTCACACACACACACACACACACACACACACACACACACACACACACACACACACACACACACACAGGACATAGACAGCGGTCTCAGTTCTCTCTAGTCTGACACACACTCACATACACACACACAACACACACACGGTTGCAGAGGCAGTTCAATTTGGAGAACTTAGGCAAATTTATCTAATCTGACACACACACACACACACACACACACACACCTACACCCCCCCCACACACACACACAAGGTAACAGTTCCATTTGTGGAAATCTTCACACTCATGGGGTGAAGACTTCCATAAATGTGGAAGCCTTGGATTCACTTTCCACCTGGTCTCCTGGACAGAGTATGTCTACCTTCCTCCTCTGCATCATGTCAACCAACTGTCTACCTTTTCCTGTCATTGTTCCAACATTCAACGTCCCTACTCTCAGTCCTATACTCTTGGCGTTCCTGTTCTATCTCTTCCTACGGGCACACTTTCCGCCTCTCCTTCTTCGACCAACAGTAGTCAAATTTCCACCGGCACCCTGTAGGTGAGCAGCACCAATGGCGGTCGTTGTTAACCCGGGCCTCGACTGATCCGGTATGGAAGACATAGATTTGATTCGCATCTTTGATTTGGCAAAAGTTTTACATCAGATGCCCTGCCTGACACAACCCTTTGTATTTATCCGGGCTTGGGACCAGCACATTAAGACACTGGCTTGTGCCCTCTTGCGGCTACATTGCCCTTTTGCGGCTGTATTCATCTTAATACTGATCTTTGTTATAATTCCATTCCATTCCAAGATTGGTGAAATGATCAGTAACAACAGCAGACAAGTTGTGTTTGATGCTGAATTGTGTGGACAGAATCTCTGCTTTGGTCACGCCATCAAATGAATGTGTAGTTTTTGTTCATGGCAAAGAAATGTTTTTCCATCAGTTTAAACGTCTTTATTCTGTACCCAACCTCTTTGTGACCCTCTGTTTCCCATAGGCTTTCTGAGACAATAAAATCCATAAGCAGCAACTTTAATGTCTGTTTTACACGGCATGCAATAGGAATACTGAGGGTCTCTCAACAATTTCATCCACCCAGCATACTCACCAGTGCTCGTCCCCCACTCTCTTTTCTGAGGTGCTGGTTCTGCCACAAACCAGTTTGACATGAACTAATCTTCTTCTTTTCCTTTTGGCTTTTCCCTTCAGGGGTCGCCACAGCGAATCAATTGCCTCAATCTAACCCTGTCTTCTGCATCCTCTTCTCTCACACCAACTACCTTTATGTCCTCTTTCACTACATTCATAAACCTCTTCTTTGGTCTTCCTCTAGGCCTCCTGCCTGGCAGTTCAAAACTCAGTATCCTTCTACTAATATATTCACTATCTCTCCTCTGGACATGTCCAAACCATCTCAGTCTGGCCTCTCTGACTTTATCTCCCAAACCTCTAACATGTGCTGTCCCTCTAATGTTCTCAATCCTGATCCTATCCTTCCTAGTCACTCCCAAGGAGAACCTCAGCATCTTCATCTCTGCTACCTCCAGCTATGTCTCCTGTCTTTTACTCAGTGACACTGTCTCTAGACCAAACAACATCGCTGGTCTCACCACAATTTTGTACACCTTTCCTGTCATTTTAGTTGAAACTTCTATCACTCATCAAACCTGACACTTTTTACCACCCGTTCCATCCTGCCTGAACACGCTCCTTCACCTCTTTTCCACACTCTCCATTGCTCTGCACTGTTGACCCTAAGTACTTAAAATCCTCCACCTTCTTGATCTCTTCTCCCTGTAACGTCACTCTTCCACTTGGGTCCCTCTGATTCACACACATGTACTCTGTCTTACTACGGCTAGCCTTAATTCCTATCCTTTCCAGGACAAACCTCCACCTCTCTAGCTTCTCCTCCACCTGTTCCCTGCTCTCACTGCAGATCACAATGTCATCTGCAAACATCACAGTCCATGGTGATTCCTGTCTAACCTTGTCTGTCAGCCTGTCCATCACCATAGCAAACAACATCACCATAGCGAACAACATGAACTAATAATCAGGTTAATGTTGGCTGAGGGCGCTGCCAGTGAGGGCGTGGTCTAATGACGTCACATGTTCCTGCAGCTCGGGTGGAGGCGGGGCAGCGTCGGGTCCTGGATGAAGCCACCAGGCAGAGGAGGCTGAGCCGACAGCTGGAGGCTCTGGAAAAGGACAACTTCCAGGTGTGAGCAGTGTCCATGCATGGACCCACCACCTCTGGACAGGAAGTGATGTCATGAGTGTGTTTTCCAGGATGATCCTCTGTCATCCCTGCCACCCGCTGGTCCAGCTGCCCGCCTGCCGGCGTTCAGCGAGATGGAGGAACCAGGTGTGTGTGTGTGTGTGTGTGTGTGTGTGTGTGTGTGTGTGTGGAGGAGCTCCACAGGTGTGACTGAACCCTACCTCCTGTGTCCAGAGAAGAAGAGGAGGAAGACGAGGGGCGACCACTTCAAGCAGCGCTTCAGGAAGAACTTCACCACACTGCTGGAGGAAGAGGTGACGCTTCCTGCTTCCTCTTCCTCTTCCTCAGGAGTCTCCGTTAGCTCATTCTGTGCTCTAATTGGCAGAACCTGTCAGAGAAAGTGGAGCCTAACTACTTGTCTGCAGTGGCCCCTCCCTCCTCCCTGCCTCCCCGTCATTTCTGCTGCGTGTGTGGATTCCCTTCACACTACACTTGTACCACCTGTGGGGGGCGCTACTGCAGCAGCAGGTGTCTGTGCACACACCGAGAGACCAGGTACACTCACAGACACACACACGCACAGACCAGGTGCATACATGCACACACACACACACACACGCTTCCAGTTTCTTTAAACTCATCGATTGTGTCTCTGCAGGTGTCTGAAGTGGACGCTGTAACCATTGCCTGGTCGCCATGGCGATGAAGATAATGATGATGACTCTTTCTGGGGCTCTGACATTTTTTTTGGGGGGGGGGGGGTTGAACCCATGAACTGTGACTCAGCTGTTGGCGTCAGCTGACATTCAGACACTCTCATTGGTCAGAAGTCACATGATGTCACTGCAGCTGCAGTAACCAATAGCGACGAGAAGCTCAGCTGCTTCCATCCGAATCTGTGAAAGCAGCTGTTAGCTTAGCAACAAGACTGGAAACAAGGGGCAACAGCTAGCATGTGTCTGCATAGCTAACAGAAGCTAACACACAGAAAGCTGTCTGATCAGCCAACTAATCAGGAGACAGCATTCTGTTTCCAGCATCTCATTGGCTCATAGGGATTTGAAGTCAGGTGATCTCGCTGCTGGTCGAGGGGAAACATGATTGGTTGAAACTTTATTGCTTTTAATAAACGTGACAAATATCCCATCAACCCAGAGTCTGTTTATGCCCGGAGGGCAGGGGTTAACTGATGCCTGCTTCTTTGTGGCTCTGCCCCGTCCTGATGACCTCTGGGAGATGAAGGCGTATCTTTAGTCTCTGCTCCTGTTGTTTGGTTCTGATTAAAGAACAACTGCTATCAGAGGTTCAGGTTCCATCAGGTCACATGATCAGAAGAACTTAGATCATCTCTGCAAACAAGACAGATCTTACTCTGACAGGAGGGCTCATTCATAAACCACAGATGTGACAGAAACTTGAATTCATTCCATCTTCCTTTATTAAGTTAACAGATCAGCTGCTGGCTAACTGACGGTTTGTTAGCAGCTGGTCTTTCGCAATAAAAGCATCATGGTGTCGAACACCTGGTGGCCATCTGGTCTACCTGATGGTGCAATTGGTGAGGGAGGGGGCCCTGCAGAGACCCTTCCCCCTCACCTCAAAGCTGCAGCCTTTAAAGTTAGCCACGCCCCTGCAGTCCACCTGCAGGTGGGGCTGAAGGCGGTCCCACACCCTCTCCTTCGATGGCAGCTCCCTGTCCGGGTCACCTGAGCACACAGAGTCAACTTCCTCAAGGTGGGGTCCTATCACACATGCAGACAGACCCCTGGAGGATCCTGGAGGACCCCTGGCACCCCCTGGAGGACCCCTGTGTTGATGTTGTTACCTGGATAGTTGAAGAAGGTCACTCTGTCTCCAGGGGTGGAGCCAGTGGGTGGAACCAACAGCTCCGTAATGTCAGTGGAGTTGGAGCAACAAAGGAGGCGGGCCTGAGAGACCACGCCCCTCATCTTACAGGCCTTGACGTTGCATAGCAACACAACCAGAGCACCGTGGAGCTGGAGGGGGTGGGGGCAGAACAGGATGTTTACTGGATTCAATGACGCGACAGATTTTTATTAGAAATAAATGTTATTTGTGATGAATCCATAAAAACAAGGACATGACAAAGCTAAAAAAAAAGCCTTTAGAGAAATATAAGTTAAATTAGTTACACAATAAAGCTGTAATAATTTTAGAATCCAGGAAAAATTGTAATTCTCAATAAAAGCAGAATTTAAATGATTAAAATGTTCAACACAAATTTTATTGGCTCTACCTCCTCCAGCTGAGTGTTCTCGCCCAGCTTGCTGACGACCACGCGGGTGGCGGCTTCGCCCACGTCCACCTGCTGGATGAACAGCGTCGTCGCAAGCGGGTGGCGCCGGGCGCTGGTGATTCGCCCCACCCGCAGGTCCAGCCGGAACACGTCTGCCAGAGGCTCAGCCTCCAGAGGGGGATGTCCCGTGGCCCCGCCCTCTGCCCTCCTCTCACCTCTCCTCCTGCCCCGCCTCTCCCTCTTCTCCTGTGGGGAGGTTGGACGACGGCCGGGAACAGCCTCTGTGGCTCCAACAGGAAATGGTGGCTGATTGGCGGATATGGTGGAGGCGGGGCTAACTGTTTGAGGGGGTGGGCTGAACAAAGCCCTGACTGAAACGGAGAAAACATTTCTGGATTTGATGTTTTGGGACAAAGTGAAACTGAATACAGGTTAGCGTGTTGATACGTCACAGGTTAGCATGTTGCCACGTCCCAGGTTAGCGTGTGGCTACATCCCAGGTTAGTGTGCTGCTACACCACAGGTTAGCGTGTTGCTACGTCCCTGCTAGGGTACCTGTGCGTCTCCTCTGCTTGTCTTGCAGCTGTCCTCTCAGCTGCTCGATGTCTTTCTTCAGTTTGCCGTTTTCCACCAGTAACTTCTTCTGATCTCTGACTGATGCCTGCAGCACTGAAACACAAACACACACACGCACACACACACACTTTGGGATTTTCTCTTATCTGAGGCTTGTGGTTTGGAACCAAACATGCATGAAGTCATACGAGCTTTCTCTCGGGTCAGCAGGGCATGGGTCTTGAAGTACTCCAGGACCTGTTCGCCATCCTCAGGGTCGAGCTTCTTCAGAGCAGCTGCTAGGCTAGCAGAACACAGACCTGTTAGCAGTGCTAACAGAACACACACACACCTGTTAGCAGTACTAGCAGAACACAGGGCTAACAGAGCCTTCCTGCTTGTTGTCTCAGGAACTGAGAGACAAACACCAACAGCTGCTGCTATGTTTAGACGCCGACGAGAAGCTGCTGCAGTCAGTCAGGAAGTACAACTACACAACTCTACAACGGCACACTTATACAACTCCACAACTACATAACTCTAAAACGACACAACTGCACAATGCTGAGAAGCAAATGCAGATACACAACATGTTCACACAGGAAGAGGAAACACATTCAAATTGAACGTGTCATCTGTGCAAAATAAATAAAAATCATAGCGGCACGATGGCGCAGTGGGTAGCGCTGTCGCCACACAGCAAGGGATTAACAGGTTTGCGTGCCGCTCTGAGTGGAGTTTGCATGTTCTCCCTGTGTATGCGTGTGTTCTCTCCGGGTTCCACGTTCCCTCCCACCTCCAGACACATTCACACCATAGGTGTGAGTGTATGTGTGTGTGTTTGTCTGCGTATGTGTGGCTCCGCGGTGCACTGGCATTGTGCCTGGAGTGTCCCCTGCCTCATGCCCCACGACAACAGAGGAAGTGGGTTTAGAAGATGGATAGAAATCATTAAAGTCAACAACTACTTTAAACACACAGATGTGTCTACACCTGCAACACAAAAAGTAAAGTAAACAAGTAAACAAAAAAAACAAACCTGGGAGGAAACAGGCCGTCACTGGTCTCCATGATGGTCTCTAGCTGGACTGGAGCCGCTGGGACCCCGTCAGCTGTCTGCTGGGTCGGGTTATAGGTCAAAGGTCAAACTCCTCCCACAGGCTCCAGAGGAAGGGGGGGTTAAAGGGAACTGCCCCCTCTGGTGTCTCATCCCGGTACCAGCCCCCACTCCGCTCTTCTCCTTTAGACGACAACACCCGAACTTCCACGGAACACCTTCATCGGTGGATGTGACGTCAACTTCGCACCATATTTGGGCTTCCTGGGCGCGTCCCCGTAGAGACTGCGCCTCCTTCGTGCGCTCGCGGCTGGGAAATGTTGGCTCGCGGGAGTGAAAGAAGAAGAGAAAGTGAAGAGCGGAGGTCAGGAGGGGAGACCTGCGGGGTCACTCGTAACCCGGATCTGACGGACAACCGCACGCGACAACAGGAAACTGACCGGTTGGGTTTCACCTGTTTGGCCGTCGGGAGCCACGCCCCAGCACAGGTGAGTTCCTGCTTACGTCCAAATACCGGAAAACGGCGGAAGACATGTCAGAAAGCAGACGCGTAGTGATACGGCTCGACCTGATCGATTGTTTTATCGATCAGCTGGTTTTGTTTTGATGAATCTCATCTCAGGAGGCCACCTGAAGACGTTCCAGTCTCGTTTGGGATCGGATCGATACTGGCATTGATCGGCAGGACCCGTCGCGCGGGTCCGGCTGCTTGTTCGCGGGATACGGTTGTTTTATTGATTATTTACCGGAGAAACAATGATTCACGTGAGTCTTAATAGATGATTGGTGATCACCTGAGAGACACGAGGGCCTCGTTAGTGACGACACAAACAGGAAGCAGCTGGAGCGGACGGACAACAACCTCACAGACACGGTCATGACGTCACGGCCCGCCACCACGCGCATGATGGATCGAATCCCGTGATTTTAACTCGATTTAGTTGTTTTTCTCCTGTTGGAGCCAGGACAACGGACGAGCCTGAACGCATCGGAACCCGAATGCACCAGTTCCTGAACGCACCGGGACTTGAAGGCACCAGGCTGTAAACTACAGGTACATTTGTTGCTGATTCAGTGTAATTAATTTACTTAAACATCCTGATTGATTGTTGGTAAACAAACAGCTCAATAAATAATCATTGATTTGTTGGCAGTCAGTCGTGATTCACTGTAATAATGGTTCCAGTCGGTTCCTCTACTCAACAATCACTTCTGATTATTGATGGTTATATTATCAGACTGGTGACGCTATGTATACTGGTTACACTAGTTATACTGGTTGGACTGGTAGTAATGGTTAGACCGGTTGGACTAGTTATATTAGACTGGCTAGACTATTTAGACTAGTTATACTAGTTATACTGGTTATACTTGTTTGACTGGTTAGACTAGTTATATTAGTTAAACTAGTTATACTGGTTAGACTCGTTAGACTGATTAGACTGGTTACACTGGTTAAGCTGGTTAATTTCCACGCTGTGACGTCACGACACCTGTTGGTGACGATGTCTCTCCTGTGATTTGTAGCCTTTAGCACCTTTAGCGACACTAGTTAAGCTATATACTAAATACTACGCAGCTACCCAGAGATCAGGGAGCAGGTTCTCTGCTAGCAGACTGCTGATTTGTCGGGGTTGGAGGACAGTTAGCACCCGAAGCTGCCAATCAGTGGGAGAATCCACCGGGTCACTGGGCGGGTACAGGTGGAGTCATGCCCACTGGGCACAGATTCCAGACCGGAGTCTACTGTAAAAATGACTCTTCTTCTCCATGGGTCAGGTCTCAGGTGAGCTAGCTGTTCTAATGCTAATGCTAACTGATCTGATGCTGATTGATCATCAGATGACTTGGAAGCAACTTCCCTTAAATATACAACTCATGAGGAAGAGGAAGACAAGGCTCTTCATTGTCACGTCCCTGGACTGGAAGCTCTGCCTCCAGTTCTACGTCTAGCTCCACCTCCAGCTCCACTTTTAGCTCCACCTGCTGCTCCGACTGTAGCTCCACCTGTAACTCCACCTCCAGGCCGTCCTGTAGCTCCAGCTCCACCTGTAGCTCCAACTCCAGCTCCTCCTGTAGCTCCAGCTCCACCTGTAGCTGCACCTCCAGCTCCATCTGTAGTAAACGTGTTTGTTGTTGTTCTTCTTGCCCAGACTTGATCGACCAATCACGTTCCTCCAGACCGGACCAGACTGCTGATTGCTGGTACTGGATTACCATCCACACCTGAACAGAGCCACAAAGACTTTGATTGGCTTGCTGTAATTGGCTGGCTGTGATTGACTGGCTGTGACTCGCTGGCTGTGATTGACTTCTCCTCTGACCGGGCGGACCAATGGCGGCATCAGAGCTGATCCAGGACGACGATGACATCCGTCCACACGTGGAGGTCAATGTGACCACGACAAACCCCATCAGTCCGCCACCCCCTCAGAGGGAAGTGAACGGGAAGGCAAGCCTCCATGCCCTTTCGCCGTCCCCTCCCACCGCTGGCGAGCCACGCCCGGAGTCGGGTGGGGTGGGCAGTCTGCTGATGCAGCACAAGCTGATGCGTTCGCTGAGCCATGGCCTGCGGCGCCACTGTGACTACGTGAAGATCAGCGTGCCGGAGGAGCGCACTGACCGCCTCCCCAGGGAGTGGTGGAAAACAGGCGTGGCCTTCCTGTACGCCGTCTTCAACTTGGTGTTCACCACCGTGGTGATCACCGTGGTGCACGAGCGCGTGCCCGACAAGTCAGTGAGCCCGCCGCTGCCCGACAAGTTCTTTGACTACGTGGACCGGGTGCCATGGGCATTCACCGTGACCGAGGTCAACGGGCTGATCCTGGTGGGGCTGTGGCTCATCCAGTGGCTGCTGCTGGAGCACAAGTAGGCTCAGTTCAGGAACTTTGCATTGTGGGTAACTGTGGTAATGTGAGTGACCCTGGTTGTGTTCAGGTCCATCGTGGGGCGTCGCTGCTTCTTCCTGATTGGCACCCTCTACATGTACCGCTGCATCACCATGTATGTGACCACGCTGCCCGTCCCAGGGAGGCACATGGTGTGCGCCCCTAAGGTCCGTCTTAATAAATGTCATTTACTCTGTCTCTTGTTTGCTCTGTGTGTTGTTTGCTTTATGTTGTTTACTCTGTTATTTACTCCGTCTGTTGTTTACTCTGTGTGTTGTTTACTCTTATTGTTTGTCTTCTGCAGCTGTACAACGACTCCACGGGTAAAATCTGGAGGATCTTGCGTCTGATCTCTGGAGGAGGTGACCCCTGACTCCTGAAAGTTTCAACCCATCTCTGGTTTAACTAGTTTAGAACCTTCAGTTTAAATTTGGGTGGAGTCACATGACCTGAGACAAGCTCTAGATCATTGAAATGATGTCGTTTAAAAAACATGAACTTCAGCTGAACACAGACACGCACCGCTCATTTTAAATACATAAAAATTAATACACTTTAATAAACATTAACACTCTTTAATAAACATTAAGTCTTTAATAAAGATTAATACTCCTTAGTAAACATGAACTCTTTAATAAACATACTGTATAATTAACATTATACTTTTCCATCAACATTAATACTATTTAATTAACACTTTTCAATAAACTAGCACTATTTGATAAACATTAGTACTCTGCTAATTAACACTAATATTGTACTGTATAATAAACATTGATACTCTGTTGTAAACATTTATACTTTTTAATTAACATTAATACTGTGATAAATATTGATACACTTACTGTAAATTAGCAGAGTATTTAATTAGTACTCTTCTTCTTTTCCTTTCAGGGGTCGCCACAGCGAATCAATTGCCTCCATCTAACCCTGTCCTTTGCATCCTCTTCTCTCACACTAACTACCTTCATGTTCATGTCCTCCCTCATTACATCCATCAACCTCCTGTTTGGTCTTCCGCTAGGCCTCCTGCCTGGCAGTTCAAAACTCACCATCCTTCTACCAATATATTCACTATCTCTCCTCTGGAAATGTCCAAACCATCTCAGTCTGGCCTCTCTGACTTTATCTCCAAAACCTCTAACATGTGCTGTTCCTCTGATTTGGTCATTCCTGATCCTATCTATCCTGGTAACTCCCAGAGAGAACCTCAGCATCTTCATCTCTGCTACCTCCAGCTCTGTCTCCTCAGTGACACCGTCTCTAGACCAAACAACATCGCTGATCTCACCACAGTTTTGTACACCTTTCATTTTAGCTGAAACTCTTCTATCAAACATCACACCTATCACTTTTCTCCACCCGTTCCATCCTGCCTGTACACGCTTCTTCACCTCTTTTCCACACTCTCCATTGCTCTGGACTGTTGACTCTAAGCCCCCGTCCACACGATAACGGATTTTTTAAAAAACGGAACTTTTTAAAAACGCATCGAAAACAATTTCCGTCCACATGACAGCGTTTTTTTAAAAAATCTCCGTCCACACGTAAACACAGCAGGGCGTTTTCGAAGACTGCTATAAGCATGCCAAACCATGTGGTGGCAGTATTGAGTCAAATTTTATCCAATAGGAATCCTCCGTGTTTTGTTGTCACAACACACAGGCCCATAAATATGACGTCACCACGGTTTTCGTCGCAGGCAAGACGTCAGCGTTTTTAAAAAGTCGCGGATACGCCGTCGACACGACAACGCAGACCCAGCATTTTTTTAAAAATCCACCTCGGCCAGCGTTTTTAAAAAGTTGCGTTTTCGTTCCGGATATCTGCGTTGTCGTATGGACGGAAGGCGTAAACGCAACAAAAACGGGGCCTGAGTACTTAAAATCCTCCACTTTCTTGATCTCGTCTTGTCTGTAATCTGACACTTCCACTTGGGTCCCTCTCATTCACACACATGTACTCTGTCTTACTGCGGCTAACCTTCCTTCCTCTCCTTTCCAGGACAAACCTCCACCTCTCTAGCTTCTCCTCCACCTGTTCCCTGCTCTCACTTCAGATCACAATGTCATCTGCAAACATCATAGTCCATGGAGATTCCTGTCTAACCTCGTCTGTCAGCCTGTCCATCACCATAGCGAACAAGAAGGGGCTCAGAGCTGATCCCTGATGCAGTCCCACCTCCACCTTGAACTCCTCTGTCACACCTACAGCACACCTCACCACTGTCTTACCTTCCTCATACATGTCCTGCACCGCTCTAACATCTCTGCCACTCCACACTGCAGCTCCCTCTGGCCTTCTCTGTACTTCTCTATCAACATCCTCAAAGCAAATACTTCATCTGTAGTACTCTTTTTTTATCATGAAACCATACTGCAGCTCACAAATTAGTACTCTAGTAGACGTTAATTCTCTTAATTAACATTAATACTCTTCATAAACATTAAAACTCTGTGATACACATTAATACTCTTTTAACTAATGATGATACTTTTTAAATTAACACTATTACTCTTTAGTAAAATTGAATACTCTTAATAAACATTTATACTCTTAATAAACCTTAATACTCTATAATAAGCATTAATACCTGTGGATAAGGTCCCAGGTTTCTGTACGTTAGTAACATATTTATGTATGATCTGTCATGTCCTCATTAGCTTGCTAGCTAGCCTGCTAGCTGTCAGTCCCTGCTGTAGTCTGCCTGAAGGGGGCAGTGTGTTCAAGTGTCCTCACTCGTGTGTTGTGTCCAGGTTTGTCTCTGACCGGCTCTCACATGATGTGTGGCGACTTCCTGTACAGCGGTCACACAGTCATGTGTACGCTGTCCTACCTGTTCATCAAGGAGTGTGAGTTCACACACACACACACATTGCTGCTGATGCGGCTCGTGTGTGGAGGGGCCGTGTCCTGTGATGAGGGGGCATGTCCTTTGTGTTGAATGGGCGTGCTGAGGGGGGCGTGTTCTCTGTGCTGAGGCGTGTGTTCTATGTGCTGAGGGGCGTGTTCTGTGTGCTGAGGGTGTGTCTGGTACTGAGGGGCGTGTTCTGTACTGAGGGCGTGTCCTGTGTACTGAGGGGGTGCTGATGGGCGTGTCCTGTACTGAGGGGTGTGTCCTGTGCCCAGATTCCCCCCGCTGGATGTGGTGGTACCACTGGTTCTGCTGGGTGCTCAGCGCCTCTGGAGTCATCTGCATCCTGGTTGCTCATGAGCACTACAGCATCGACGTGCTGGTGGGCTACATCGCCACCACCAGGATCTTCTGGTGGTACCACACCATGGCCAACACACATGTAGGAGCACACACACACACAAAGATGTCACAAGATTTCCCACCAGCCTCCGGCTAATGGAAGTGTGGGCTTCTTTCTGCTCAGGCGATGCGTGAGGCACCCAACAACTTCCTGTCGAGGACGTGGTGGAACCCCATCTTCAACTTCCTGGAGAGGAATGTCCAGACGCCTGTACCGCTCATCTTCTCGTGGCCAGTGCCGCTGCCGGCATCCTGCAGACAGCGCTACCGGATGGTGGAGGGGGGGCGGGACGAGTGAGGATGGGTGGGGGGGTGGAGTCCGCCTGCGCCAACGCCTGCAAGGATCGGGGGGTATCTTCAGCAGGGATCCTTGACTGTGAGGAACAAGTTGCTATGCTAACATTAGCTGGTGGTTTTTCTGAACACAAAGACCTGATACCTGACGAAATGCTGCTCCGCCCATCAGGAACGCGTCCAGCCGCAGCCAATCAGCAATCGCCTCTGGCGTGGATGACCTGAAGGCTAATATGATGGCTGTCAATTTAGCTGAGCGTCAGACCTGTGCCTCCATGAGTTGTTTTAAATGGTTGATGAGAAATAATGAGGAACTGGCTTGACGTGCTAGCAGCACCTGACATGCTCACAGTGTCAGACATGCTAACAGGGAGAAACTAGCATAAAAATGTCAATTTTTTTTACAAATGCCCAAACTGCATGGAATTCAGCATCACTACCAAGTAAAAAGATTGGCTAAGCTAAAGCTAAGCTAAGCTTTCCCTAATGTGTCCGTCTTTATAAAACCATTACATGAATTGTTCTATCATTTGTTACTGTTGGTTTGTGATGACCATGTAACACGAGCTACGTTAGCCGGTAGCATTCACAGTGTTACCTTCACCTACTTCTTCATAGGCTTGACTCACATATTTTTCCAAAATGAGCTAAGAGTTTTCTGATGATGAGCGACGGCTAGTTAGCATTGCTGACAGGTCATCACCCACCACCGAGTACGGCTAGATGTTTGAATGTCGTGTGGTAGCTACCATTGTCAGAGTCGTTGACTTTGTTTAATGTTATTTTATGTGTTGTGTTCCTCAACATTTTTCAATGTGATGTATTGAGACTCAGTGCTAACTGAGGCTGTGTCTTTCTGCTGCTCAGATGTCAAATCATACCGGATGCTGATTGGTCAGTTTCATGACAACTGTTGGACCGTAGCAGTTTACACCCTCCACCTTTCATTACAGTTTTTAAGGACAGACTTCATGCTAGCAGTGGAAAGCCTGTTAGCTATGTTAGTAGTTTTTAAGTTAGCTAGCACATTACAACTGTTGGATGGTTTACTGTCGGATTTGTTTTCTGACCAATAAGAACTGATGATGTTCCCTCCACCCTCAGTGGAGCGCTAACCATTAAATACGTATGCCACATATATATTCCAAAACGGGTTTTGGTGATAAAACACATTTCAACCTACATAAGTCCTACCAGGTTAACCAGTGTCCCACATATTTTATTTATCTTATTTTTTTGAACATGTTAATATAACAGTCTTCGCACCTTCATCACATTTACAACATCAACAATATCCGAAAAAAAGGACTGACGGATAAAAGCCAATAGGCTTGTGAAATTCCTGTCCCCCAGGGGGATGTCCTACTGGTCTCTGTGCCCCTGCTTTCAGCTGTTAAGGGTGTGAAGTTGTGATCATAGGAGGTGTGATAGCAGGTGTGATGAGAGAAGGTGTATTTGGAGTGATGAGACTTGTGGGTGGGGTCAGCTTCCTGACGGCCTGGTCATAGTTGGTTCCACTATGGTTCCACTATGGCAGAGACCTGGGCTGAGGCCACCAGTCAGGAAGACCAACCTCCTGTTAACCATCCATCTATTTTCTGTACCCGCTTCATCTGCTGTGGTGGGGAACTGGAGCCTATCCCAGGTGACTATGGGTGTGAGGTGGGGGACACTCCAAGTGCAACGCCAGTGCAGACAGCCACACAGACAAACATGCACACTTACACCTACGGTCAATTTTGAACGGCCAATTAACCTGGAACGCAAGTTTCTAGGGGTGAGAGGAAGCTGGAGAACTCGGAGAGAACCCACACAGACATGGGGAGAACATGCAAATTCCACACAGAGTGGGACTCGAACCTGAAACCGCCTTCCTGTATGGCGACAGTGGTACTCACTGCGCCACAGTGCCGCACAATAACAAGAATAATAATAATGATAATAATACAGTGGTACCTCTATTTACGAATGTCTCTACATACAAAATTTTCTACTTACAAAATGCCTCAACAGGAAAATATTGCCTCTAAAGTTACGGAAGAAATTTCGAGTTACGAAAGGTAAAAATACAGTATGGCCTGCTACTTGCAGCTCCCAAAGGTTCCTGAACGCAACATTCAAATAGCTGCTCTGCCATTGACTATAATGTAGCATCTTCCTGACATCTCATTGGCTAACAGTGACCTCTGTGTGTAGCTAGAAAGATGTCTATGCAGCGTCCTCGTCGGCCCTCGACCCATTACGTGTTCTGATATTTTTACAGAAATATATTAACTCTTAGCGTATTCGCTATGGACCCCAAGAAAGTGACGGAGAAAAGAGGTAAAGAAAACATGAAGAAAAGACTTTTTTTGTCCATACAAACAAAGCAAGAGATCATAGAAAAGCATGAAAAAGGGATGAGTTTGGTTGATCTCGCCAAAGAATATGGCCGCAATGCATCTACAATCGCCAGGTTATTAAAACAAAAGGAAGTTTAAGGCATTGCGTGGGTGATTGGAGAAGTTCAAAAGGAGGACTGGAATTCACTCTGTTGTTCGGCATTGTGAGGCAGGAGCGCATGAACCAAAGAGGGCAAAAAACAATGAGGACAGCAGTTAAAAGGTAAATGACCATCATTTTTATTCTTCATTCTTTGTTTTTTACATTATGCACAACTCTCATTTATTGTTTAATAATGTAATTGTAACATGCATTTGTTACATGTTTAATGCATTTTTATGCTTTATAAAACATTTATGTCTGAATTTTGAGGGGCTTGGAACAGATAAGGGCGTTTGCATGGAAAACACGTGTCAACTTACGAAATTTCTTCCAGAACCAATTAATTTCGTAAGTAAAGGTACCACTGTAATGTGATGATAATAACCTCCCCACCTATATATTTGAATAAGCTCTCTTGAAAACCTCACGCTGTTGCGTTTTAACTCCACCTGTCAATCAAGCGCACAAACATCCTGGTGCCCAACCAATCACAGCGCATTTGCCAGAAGGAATCACGTGAACAATATGGAGTAAGGCATTGGATAGCGAGGCTTTTTGCTACGGTTATGCCTTTCCTCCACATGACAACGCAGATATCCGGGACGAAGACTGGCCAAAGTGTTTTGTTAACGCCGGGTTTACGTTGTCATATAGACGCCGTAACCAAAACTTGTTCTAACCGGGGGGCATCTCCCCGCGATGAAAACCACTGAGGCGTTAGCGTGTGTGACCCGTATCTACATGTACACACAGAATGGACGGCGTAAAAAACTTGCTATTTTCTGACGTATAACGAAGACGCGTTGATTGACATACTTGAAAGTTGGATATTTGTTTGTCTGTTTCTTTATGAGTCATAAAGTTTTTCTATTCATTCATTCGTTCACCCTCTTGCCAAAGATGCCGACGCCAGTTCTGGGTCAGAACTGCCTGCTGGTGGGAGAACTCTGTGATGGGTGTGCTTGGTTTATAATACCAATACATTTGTTTTCATTAAGTTTAGTATGAAGTCTGCTATAATTGTTTTATCGTGGAATTTCCACGGGTTCCTGCTAGTAATAATAATATAATGATATAATGTTAATGACAACAACAATAACAATAATAATAATAATAACTGCTGCCCTCAGAGGCTCAGTGGAAACCATGACATCTTTAGAAATTAACTGGGTCTGAAGGGTGGTGGGTGTGGCTATGGATGTCTCAGCCAATCAGACTACGTTGTTCTGTTTCTATCAGATATGGATCATCTACTGATCAGTTTGAATTCTCGCGCTTCTCTCCGATCCTGACTGGTCACGTGACCCTGTTGGCTACCTGGGTGAGCGTGTGTCTCCCAGCCGTTCTCTCCTGTTGCTAGGCCTTCTGAATCCTGCCCTCTGATTGGCCAGCAGTACGTGCGTCTGGCCAATCAGATGCTATGGATCCGTAAACATTGTTTTACTTCTAAGGTCGTTATTCTCGTCGTCCGTGTGCTCCAACGCGCATGCGCACACAGTTTGGCGTGATTATTGTCATGTGCACTTTGACCTCCTCCATCATTCTGAAGCGCGTGCTCGTCAAAGACTGGACAATAAACGTGACGTCATTTGTATTCACGGTAAAACGGAACGGATACCGTGTCGCTTAATTTCCCGCCCTCGTCCTCAGCGGCAGACCGAACCCTCACTGCGGGGTAGGTGCCGTTACTGCGGCTGCCAAACCGCAGCAGCAGGCTCACCGGGACTTCCGGTTTGAGTGCGTTCGTTTTCTTTATACAAAATAAAAGCACTGAAGAAGAGAACCCGGTCGCCAGCCGTTTGTCCTCGTTCATGTACAGCATTTATTTCGTTAGTGGACAATGAGGACAGCGAACAACCGGAACCAGACCATACCAGACATTATCTCTGTTTTTCCTTAGCTACTTCAAGTTATAACAGTTATTGTCTTTGTAAACGGACGTAGAGTAGTTCACACCTATGGAGTGTTTGATCACGTGTACGGCTACATTCCAAACATCTCTCAGGGGTCTTCCTCCATTTATTGTCCAGATTTCGTTTTCGCCGGAAAGGCCTTTTATTTTGTAGGGACATTAACGACTAAACGGAAGTGGTCGTCTATCGTAGCGCGGCCTTGACGTGCCGCTGGCGCTGATGGCGGCGGTGCTGGCGGAGGGTCATACCGTGGCGGGAGAGCGAGGAGGCGGGAGCCTGAGACCCAGATACAGGAGGCCCCGGTACCGGGCACCGACAGACGGACAGGACCCACACCGACCAGCAGAGGAGCGAGGCCGGCTGGGTGAGTCGGGAGGACAGGGCTCCGCGCGTACTGGCGGTTGTCTGCGTCTGTCGGTGGGTGCAATCAAAACGGAGACTCGTGAACCGTGAGATGGTAGATGAAATAACACTATACTGTGAGTGTGAACGGGTGTTTTACAGTCGTGTTACCGGAGAGCTGGATCAGACGGTCCCCGTTTTAGTCCGGGGGGGGGGGGGGTGAAAGAGGGCGCTGAAGGGTTTGGGGTTGATCCATTTATTTATAACCATTAATGTTGTGCATGTTTGTCCATATTTAGAGATAGAGGAGCTCAGAGTTCCCACCGCTAGTGAAGTACACACCAGTGACCTTTGACCTTCAGTGTCGTTGGTAGAGCAGCTCCAGGTTCAAGTAGAACAACCAGTAATAATAAAGAGTGGGACGCGATTCTGTGACTGGTGGCACCGGCAGGTCAGCTGACAAGCAACCAATGAACGTTCAGTGTTTACCCTGGTGGTCATATGTAATAGAAAAGAAACATTCAAATTTATTTCCCGACCTATCTATTTGAATAAGTTTGCTTGAAAACCTCACGCTGTCACACTTTTTAACTCCACCCACTACCTGTCAATCAAGTGCCCAACCAATCACAGCACATCTGCCAGAAGGAATCACATGAACACTATGGCAGTAAGGCATCGAGCAGCAGGCTTTGTGTTGTGGTTACGCCTTTCGTCTACAGGACAACACAGATATCTGGGATGAAAACGCTGAACAAAATGAAGTTTTTTGAAAACGCCGGTTATACGTTGTCGTGTGGACGCTGTAACCAAAACTTTTTCTATCCGGGGGGGTGTCTCCCTGCGACGAAAACCACTGTGACATTAGTGTGTGTGACCCGTGTCTTCATGTACACACAGAATGGACGGATTTAAAACCGGCTATTTTCTGGGGCTCCACCTCAAAGATGCTTTTCACAGTTGGATGTTTGTTCCTCTGTTTCTTTCTTTACGAGTCGTAAAGTTTATTTACTTATTTATTCATTCATTCATTCACGTTCCTCACCAAAGACGCCAACGCCAGTTCTTGGTCAGGCTGCGATGTGCTGTTTATAAACGTGTTGATCAACGCACATAGGCAGTTACGTGTGGACATGGCCTGATTCAGGTAGTATTTCATTTTGTGCTGCGGCTTTTGACAACTTTACAAAAGCACAATCATTGTCCATACCCCAACCACCCACTCCTCACTGTATATATTTACAGTATTTTCATTTTCATCATGTCCGGATGATCATTTTCCATACCGTCAGTGTGTGTGTGTATGTGTGTACTCTATACGTGTGCAAGCATTTGCAGTTAAAACAAAAGTAATTTCCCTACAGGAATTATTCATAAATTTATTTACTTGATTTTTTTTCTTTTTTACACACACACACACACACACACACACACACACACACACACACACACACACACACACACACTCAGACACACACACACACACACACAGAGTTTACTGCCATCACTAAAATATTCATGTTTTGCATACTTACTTATTTTGCTGACAGTTTTATTCACAGGCTGTCTGCAAAATGCCATTCTCTTCAAACTGATATTTTAGCATCCAGTAGATGTCATGCTCGAACAAATAAATTCTCATGAGGCTTCGAATCGCAGTGAACCAATTGGGATGAAAGGCTTCAATGCTTCATGGGGCTTCTCCTGCCCAACACTAACTACACATGGACTACCCAGTTAACATAATTTTAAAGTGTCATAACTGTTCCAAAAAGTTTGATGTTTTTGAGCAGAAAGTCCAAACAACAGGAACGACACAGAAAACAGCAACGATTTCTGAGTGAAGCTAGCTGGCTAGCATGAGCAGTCTGTCCAGCTATGGTTTCCGTTTGGAATAGGACAATCGACGTAGTATCCAAAATGCTCCTTGGGCATCTAACAAAAACGCTCTTTAAGTAAGTACATACAGTTCTGTTCATGTAGTCAGCTAACAGAACTAGCACTTCTCTAAAATTTCTTTGTCACTTGCTTTTCTGACAGGTGCCTTTTCCTTTAATCCTTTCCCAATCTCAGGATTAGTTAGCTTTCTTTCTATAGTTAGCCTGCTAACATTCATCTACGGCTTCTCAATGCCCGGCCAGCGCCATCCATGATTGGCCACGTTGATTATTGACTATGCTGGGCGCGCTTGGTTTAATAATAATAATAATAACCAGTACTTAAATTGTCCCTCTTGGGGAAATTCTTTTTACACTTCACATGTACATATATGTGTTAATTACACACACAGGGGTTACAGGTTACAGACCCCTGAACACAGCACACACTAGGGGCCTGTAGGCATGCAATTAGTATAGAGAGGACATACAGAGGTACAAAGGAGGCGGAGTGATGGGTCGCACACGAGGGTCGCGCCCCAATGAGCATCTTGTAGGGGGGGCGGCGCCTTGCTCAAGGGTGATCCTGTCTTCAAGACAATTGCTCTACCGCTGAGCCACTGTCGCCCCTATACCAATAAATTTGTTATCATATGTTTGGTATGAAGTCTAATATCATTGTTTTATCTTGGAATTTCCACGGGTTCCCGCTAGTTATATTACTTTATACTGTATATTTTATTTTTTTTATTTTATATATTAATATATTATTATATTATATTATGTGTTTTATTTCTATCTCTCCATCCATATATTTGAATTAGTTAACTTGAAAACCTCACAGTGTCACGTTTTAACTCCACCTGTCAATCAAGCGCCCAACCAGTCACAGCGCATCTGCCAGAAGGAATCACGTGAACAATATGACGTAAGGCATCGGGCAGCGAGGCTTTTTGTTGCGGTTATTTCTTTCATCCACACGACGAATGCAGATATCCGGGACGAAAGTGAAGTTTTTTGAAAACCAAACATATGAAAACAAATCTATTGGTATTATAAACCAAGAACACCCATCACAGAGTTCTCCCACCAGCAGGCAGTGCATCCCAGCCTGACCAAGAACTGGCGTCGGCGTCTTTGGCGAGGAACGTGAATGAATGAAAAAATAGATAATTATATAAACTTTATGACTCATAAAGAAAGAAACAGACAAACAAATATACAACTGTCAGCATGTTTATCAACACGTCTTCGACGTGAAGCTGTTATACGTCAGAAAATAGCCTGTTTTAACTCAGTCCATTTTGTGTGTATGTGTAGACACGGGTCATACGCATGACGTCATAGTGGTTTTCGTCGTGGGGAGATGCACCCTGGATAGAAAGAGTTTTGGTTACAGCGTCCATGTGACAATGCATACGCGGCGTTTAAAAGAAATCTTTGGCCAGCATTTTTGCCCCGGATATCTGTGTTGTCGTGTGGAGGAAAGGCGTAACCGCAACAAAAAACCTCGCTGCCCAATGCCTTACACCATATTGTTTACATGATTCCTTCTGGCAGATTTGCCGTGATTGGTTGGGCGCTTGATTGACAGGTAGTGGGTAGAATTAAAACGTGACACGCTTTGGTTTTCAAGTGAGCTTATTCAAATATATAGGCGGGGAGATTAGAAGGATGCTGAGTTTTGAACTGGATTTTGCTGTTCCTGACTGTGCCTGTCTCTCCTAGGACAGGACCCCCCGGACCCCCCCCCCTCCCCAGGTGTCTTCCTGTCCCGCTTTGCTAATCTTCATGCTAGGTGTTACAGACGTCCAACAACTTCAACTTGCTAGCTAACATGTTTTCATGCTAGGTGGATGCAAGCACCTTCTATGCTAGCAACCGTTTCACCGTGAATCCTCTCAGCTGACGGAGTTTCACCTGACAATGTAGTTAGAGCTACTAGCAGCTAACCGCCAACAACTAGTGCCACAGAGAACATTCAGCCAGAGGAAAAGGACGTGAAGATGTAGCTCACTGCTCTGAGCAGAGCTCCATTCTGAGCTAGCGGTGTGTCAGCTGCTAGCAGTGTGTTAGCTGCTAGCAGTGGCGTGAGGCTCCAGCAGAGCGGGGGTGAGATGGAGTACCACTCCGGTGGCAGCCTGCCCCTGCTGGGGAGACCACGCTACTGCCCTGGGGCCACTGGACAGGGGGGGTACCTGTGTGAGACGGGCCACTGCTGTGGGGAGACGGGCTGCTGCACCTACTACTACGAGCTGTGGTGTAAGTCCGCCGATGGTAGGCCTACGGTACCACAGTAGGGCTACTCTGTAGCGTCCTGTTAGCATGTAGTCCTGTTAGCATGTAGTCCTGTTAGCAAGATGTACCGTTAACGTGTGGTCCTGTTATAATGTGGTCCTGTTAGCATGTAAACCTGTTAGTATGTAGTCCTTTTAGCATGTGGTCCTGTTAACATGTGTGCCTGTTAGCCTGAAGTGTTGTTTGCATGTAGTCTTGTTTGCATGTGGTCCTGTTAGCATGTAGTCCTGTTAGCATGTGAGCCTGTTAGCTTGATGTTGATGTACCGTTAGCGTGTGGTCCTGTTAGCATGATGTACCCTTAGCATGTGGTCCTGTTACAATGTGGGCCTGTTAGCGTGTAGTCCTGTTAGCATGTGGTCCTGTTAGTGTGTGGTCCTGTTAGCATGATGTACCCTTAGCATGTGGTCCTGTTACAATGTGGGTCTGTTTGCATGTAGTCCTGTTTGCATGTAGTCCTGTTTGCATGTAGTCCTGTTAGAATGTGGTCCTGTTAGCTTGTGGTCCAGTTAGCTTGTGGTACTGTTAGCATGTAGTCCTGTTAGCATGAGGTCCAGTTAGCGTGTGGTCCTGTTATCGTGTTGTCCTCTCAGTGTGTAGTCCTGTTAGCGTGTGGTCCTGCTAGTGTGTGGTTCTTTTAGCGTGCAGTCCTGTTAGCGTGTAGCCCCGTTAGCACGTGGTTCTGAAACTGTCTTTGGCTCCAGGGTTCTGGCTGCTCTGGACTGTCCTGATTCTGTTCAGCTGCTGCTGTGCCTACCGGCACCGGAGGGCCAAAATCCGGGTCCAGCAGCAGCAGAGGCAGAGAGACATCAGCCTCCTGGCCTACCAGGGGGCCAGCTCCTACCCGTCGTCCATGCTTGACCTCAGTGAGACACCCGTCTGCCCGTCTGTTTCTGCCTGTCTGTCTCTGTCTGTCCCTACCTGTCTGTGTCCATACCTGTCTCTCTCTCTGTCTCTATACCTGTCTGTCTCTACCTGTCTGTCTCCCTCTACCTGTCTATCTCTACCTGTATGTCTGTCTCTACCTGTCTTTCTCTACCTGTCTCTCTCTGTCTGTCTCTACATATCTGTCTCTACTTTTTTGTCTGCCTGTCTCTCTACCTGTCTCTGTCTCTACCTGTCTGTCTCTCTCTACCTGTCTGCCTGTCTCTGTCTGTCTGTCTGTCTGTCTAATGCCACCCCATTGGTCCATTGTCAGGTTTCCTCGCGTCCCTCAAGCTGCCGTCCTATGAGGAGGTGGCGGCCCAGCCCTCGACCCCACCCCCCCCCTACAGCTCAGTGTTCACAGCCCCGCGCTACCCGCAGCCTCCCCGCTGCTCAGAGCCCCACCTCCTCACGCAGCACGGCGCCCTGCTGCATCGACCAATGAGCGACGGCCCCTCCTCCCTCAGCTCGGACAACAGGTGAGAGACCTGGTTCTGATTCTAGTTCAGGTACTGGTTCTGGTTCTGTTGCTGGTACTGGTTCTGGTTGCAGTACTGGTTCTGGTTCTAGTACTGGTTCTGGTCTTGTCTCGTCCCAACACACTCAGATGAATGATGGAAGCGTGTCTTTCCTGCAGCTCCAGTTGTTCCTGTGACTCCTGCTGCCCCTCCTCTCTGTGTAGCTCCTCCCTCTCAGCACCTGTCACCTATGAGACGGACACCAGCCATGTCACCACGCCCAACGAAGCCACGCCCCTCACCCTTGATATTGCCATGGAAACCATGGCTGCTGCAGCAAGGTGCTTGGAGCTCAGCGACACCCAGTTTGGTTTTGAGAGAAACACCACTGACCCTGGGCCCCTGGACCTGAATCCGAACCTAGTGAATCCATCGGACCCCAACCAGACGGGTGCTGTTACCCTGCCCGCCTCCCCTTCCCTTCCTGTTCAACCAACCAATCAGCAGCTTGACTCTCTGTCCTGCACCTGCACGCCAAGCCCAGCCCAGAGTCAAGGTACTGTTGGACCGGCGCCAAACTCCAGGGTCCCGGCTCATCGCCCAGAACCCGACTCCAAGTCTGATCCTTCTACTCCGACATCCAGCCGTTCAGCTAACCCCACCCAAACCCCCCACCCAACTAGACCGCCGGACAGCGCCAGTGTTCCCAGTACACCCACCACGGGACTGGCCAGAACCGTGGTCCTGGAAGCGGATGCTGCCGACCCCTTACGTCATTCAGATCTCATCCAGGCTCCAGAACCAGGTCTTGTAGCCCCAGACCCGGGTCTACCACTGGTACCAAGGAACCAGACCCTTGGTTCAGAAGCGGTACCTGTTACCCCAGACCCAGACCCGGGTCTGCCTCCGGTACCGAGGTACAAGACCACACCTCCAGGTGTGGTACCTGTCCCCCCAGACCCAGATCCAGCTCCTTCAAACCCGACCCAGGTTCTGGACCTTTGTCGAATGCCAGGTTCACAGCTAACGTCCACCAGAGTTCCAGCCGGGTTGCTTGGTCCCATGACACCTGAAGACCACACCTGGGGTTCCGATGGACCCCCATGCACTGTGTTGACCTGCCACCAGGTTCCAGTCCCGGGTCCCACCACTACAAGGTTACTTCTGCCGGGTCTAGAAGCACTAGAACAAGAACATCCAGGTCCTCCTTCAGACCCGGCTGAGTCCGAAGATGCCCCGGCTGGTCTTCAACCTGGTTCTAGTTCTGGTTCTGGATCACCCTACAGTCTCTGTTCTAGGTCAGTTCAGATGTCTGATCCAGTGCCCACCTGCCCGGCCATAACCATCGAGTCTGAACCACCAGCTCTCCCCCGGTATCCCCCCAGAGCTTCAGCCGCCCTGTCCCCCCCAGCCCCCCAGACCCCGTTCCCCCTGCCCGGCCCCTCTTTACTGCTTGGCCCCCTTGCTGCTCTGCCTCAGTCCAACAAAGGAGGGTCTTTGTCGGGTCAACCTTCGTCGCTGTCCCCCTCCCCTCGGACCACACAGTCGCCCCCAAAGCAGACCCTGTTCTCCCCCTGCGTGGATGTCTTCGAGCCAGAACCCCCGACCTGGAGGGATGAAGACCCACGGGACGACGAAGACGATGACGACATCGGGGCAGATGAGAGTCAGTACAGACACCGGAGGCTGACGGGGGACTCAGGGATTGAGGTGTGCAGGTGTCGGGTGGAGGGGGGGGAGGAAGGGGAGGAGGAGGAGGAGGAGGGGGGAGAGAGACAGAGAGAAAAAAGAGGAGAGGCAAACGCTGGTCTCCATGACAGCGTGGACTGCCCTGCTCGTGCTCAGCGAACCCCAAGGGCAGACCTGTGTAACCCCGCCCCCTCCATCATGCCCACGTCTGAAGACAAGGTAGTGGTCGTCATGGAGACTATGTGATTGATGTTCTTTAGAAAAACAGGAAATGTCAGACAAAGATGGAAAACGAGTGGCAATGATATCATCCCAGACTTAATAACAGGAAATGATGCAACCGGCCAAAATTTGAGTTGTTAAAATTTAGCAAGTGAAAAACTGAAAAAAAATCCTTCTTCTCCGAGCGAAGTTAGCGCCCCAGCTAGGAATACAGTTCGCACACGTTCCTCGGGGTTAATGCGTTCCAGGAACCACACGCGATTAACGAATTCCGCGATAGAGCGATGAACTATTTATCGTAATATTCACAGTAATTTAAACATTTATGAACCCTCCCCATACTGATATTAAACCACCTACTGTCTTTTCCCACACACTGATAGACTGTTTAAAGTGCTTTTGTGTCTCACATAAGTCCAAGACTCATGGAACAGAGCACACTTCCGAATTCCGTCAGCCAATGGAATGCACGTACGGTGTCACGTGACTGCCTAACAAACATCTGTTATGAGGTGAAGTCGCAAGCGTTGATGTGCAAATAAGCGAGGGCGCACTGTAATGTTGAGTCATCATGAAACCGTACAAATCAAATAACAAATAATCCTGATGTTTCATTTAACGGCTCAGGTGAATATGAGGATGGAGGGCTCGACCTTCACAAGTTAGCTCGTAGCACGAACACGAGTTAGCTTGTAGCACGAACACGAGTTAGCTAGTAGCACGAACATGTGTTTGTGATACTAGCTAACTCGTGTTGGTACTACGAACATGAGTTAACTCATTATACGCACACAAGTTAGCTACTAGTACAAACACGAGTTAGCTAATAGTATGAACATGAGTAAGCTCGTCGTTATACGAACACAATTTAGCTCATCGTACGAACACAAGCTGACTCATAGCACGAACACGAGTTAGCTAGTAGTACCAACAAGAGTTAGCTCGTATGACAAACGCGATTTAGCTTGTAGTTATATGAACAAGAGTTAGCTGGTAGTACGAACAAGATTTAGCTTTTCGTACAAACACAGTTTTGCTCATAGTTATATGAGCACGAGTTAGCTCGTGTTCTGGTCTGAAACAGGAAGGGAATAACGTTAAACAGCTAATATTTGGCAGTACATTACCTCACTGGTGGGTGAGGGAATGAGTGTTCCAGAAAGTGGGGAGAGGGTGATTCAGCAAATCTTTAATCAGTCAACAGAAACGTTCAGATCAATCAGGTGACAGCGGCTCATGAAGCCCGAGGGTCGGTGGACCTGCAGGGTGTCGTAAGCTGATGGGTTGTTGTCGTTGTGTGTCGACTGTCGGTTGTAAACAGGAACAAACAAAGGGTTCTTTCAGACCCAAATTGAGCGCCAACCGGGACGGCAGCCGGGACATGTTATCGGCCACGTCTTTGTCTCTTGTTCTGGTGACAATACGCCGTTGTCACGACCGGATCCCTGTGGGCTCCGCCAAGCAGAGACACTCCACTTCAGACTGATGATATCATTGCTTCAGTTCAGGTGATTACACCTGGACTGAAGCAACCCCCCTGCCGATGCCTCTCAACCAGGAAGTGGTTTCAAAATAAGTGTTCATCCTGAAATGTCCAAAAAACCACGCCCATTGTCCAGCCTCCTTCAAGACAAACATGAAGTGGTGTTTGGTGACTTCCTGGAGTGGGCCCCTCCCCGTACCCACAGTGGAGGTGATGGTGCGTTCATGGACCTCTCCACCTTCAGAGACCAACATAACCAGCAGGATGGTCCAGAACAGACGGAACATCTGACAGAAGGTTTTGGCTTCTCGTAGGTTCCTGTTGTTTGTTGACACCACAAAGTGCTCTTGTTGTTCTTCTTTAAGAATTCAGTCAGGAGCTAGAGGCTCTGGACTTCACAGTGGAACCAGAAACAGGTCATGTGACGCCTTCAGAGATCACATGGATGTTCTCCTAGGGGACCTCCTTGGTACTGGAACCGGTCTGTGCTGTGCTACATGGACTTATTCCAGGACCCAGTTGTTGGATCGGATGTTGGACATTACAGTTCAACCAACTTCCTGCATCCGACAGGAAGTTGGACAGATGGATGCTTCCTGGACGGCTTCAGAGACGACGGATAGACTTCAGCCTTGGCTTAATTTCACAGATAGAATCCAGTTCTGAGCAGATGTGGGCTGGCCCTGGCCGAGCAGGTCCATGGGGGTTCTGAACTATCGATGTTGTTGTGTTTGTTTACTCCAACTAAACGGTTGTAGTGAGTATCTCCATAGTTACACGAGTGCCATTTCTACCTAACAGCTGTTCCTACTTAGCATTAGCTAGCAGCTCTGGCGGTGTGGCCCCGCCCTGCAGCCTGTAGGTGGGGTGAGACAGGTGACATCAACCAGAGCTTCCTCCGACACAAGAACATCTGTTTGTAGCGCAACATGGGGCGTGGCTCGTCCTTGTGTGTGATGTGTTCAGGGCGAGGATGGTGTTAGTGCTGTGTGAGGTGTTCAGGTGTCGGATGAAGCAGAGATTAGTCTCAGTCGTCCTTTAATAGAATAACAAGGCTAATTCTGAGTGTTACGAGTTGTGTGTGTGTATGTGTGTGACCTACTTTAACCAGCCTGTTCTTTACCTGTGTGAACATGTAATGAATAAAACGTTCAGTCCACAAAAGTCTCCCTTCATTTATGGAGCCAATCATGTGGCGGCGCTTTACAAGCATCACAACACTACTGGATTTTATCAGAAACAATAATTATAATCATACTACTGTATTACTATAAATAATAAACCATGCTATTACAAAAAAATAGGCTTGCCAAAAATAAAGCATACTGGTAATGTAATAAATCTTACTACTATAATAATCCTACTACTACTATTACAAAAAATAAATACTATTAAAAGTAAGCATACTACTACTAATAAAATAATGAGAAATGATGCTGATGATAAATGATGATGATCAGATAAATATAAAACATACTACTCATAAAAAAATAATATACTACTAATAATAATAGAAACAATTCAGAAATAAACACAACATTTTTATACTGTACACGCATTCGTCCATGATTCGATTAAAGCACGGTTCAACTACAAGGATGACGTCATGACTAGCGTTTTAAAGGCTTGTCGTCATCGGACGTTTCTGAATGATAACAGTCCGGCACGTCGGCGGGCACCTCTGCCGCGGGTCCTGAGGCAAGTGGGAACCCGGAAGTGAAGGTAAGATCTGCGCTGCTCTTTAAGACGTTTCAGAGAAGTGTTTTTGTTTGGATGTTTCGGTGTGATTTGATGGGAATCGAACCGTCAGCCAAGCGCATTGAAGTTAAAATGACGTTTAGTCGTAAACACTTGGTTGGCTTCCATTTTCATTCGCGTGAACAGCCGAATGTTCGCTCCGGCATTTTAACGTATTAACGATGATTGATTCTGAGAGTGGAAGCTACTTCCAGCTTCCTTCCGGTGCCGCGTTGGTCATCGGGATGCTGTGTTTCAGATGACAGTTCACAACCTGTACATATTTGACCGGAATGGAGTCTGTCTGTATTACAACGAGTGGAACCGGAAGAAGCAGGCGGGCATCTCGAAAGAGGAGGTGAGGAACCCGAACTACCTAAATAAAAGCTGAGTGACGTCAGAGGTGGAGGCTAACTGTTTGTATGTGCAGGAGTTCAAGCTGATGTACGGGATGCTGTTCTCCATCCGCTCCTTCGTCAGCAAGATGTCTCCGCTGGACATGTATCCTCTTTCTCTCAACCTTCACAATAAAAGCACGGCGTTTACTGCTGCAGTGACACCACATTAAAGACGTAGTGAGGCAGTAGTGAAGCACCTGTAGAAATGTCTGTGGTCCTTAGCTGGTATCTGTCCAAAGGAAGGACGGCTTCTTGTCCTTCCAGACCAGCAGGTACCGCCTCCATTACTACGAGACGCCCAGCGGCTTGCGCTTCGTGCTCAACACCGACCTGTCTGTGGCCAACGCCAGAGACACACTGCAGTACATTTACAGCAACGTAAGAGCTGCACTGGGGTGGGGTAGCAGGGTGGGCCCTGGGGCACTTGTTTTAGCGCCCTTATTGTGAAGGGTTACATTCAGAAACCCTTTCTAAATAAAATTCAGGAATGAATGAGGGACTAACAGCATGTCTGCCTCCACCCATCTGTCTCCACCTGTCTGCTTTCAGCTGTACGTGGAGTACATTGTGAAGAATCCGGCGTGTGCCTCTCCATCCAGTTTGGACAGTGAGCTGTTCAGCAGTCGATTGGACGCCTTCATCAGAGCGCTGCCCTACTACAGCCCTCGAGCTGCTTAACACACATGCAGAAACAAACACAGACACACACACACACACACACTGTATTTATAATGGTCATTCTTCTGTCTTTGAAACTTTTCACCTGTATTAAAGGGATGAAATCAGGAAACTGCCTTCTGATCATTGGTTGATGAGCCTGAGACGAGGAGGAGGAAGGCGGGGTTATAGATGGAGCGACATCATTCGTTCTCTGCTCCACTGATGAAGACTGTTTAAATTCTCTGACATCACCTCCTTGCAGTGATGCATGTCACGCTGCGCGTCGGTGCTGCGTGTCTGTACTGCATGTTAGTCTCAGCCCCACCTCCAGACACTGGTGAATGTTGGACCTGACAGGAGAAAAGCTAATTTTAGCCGCAGGCTTTCACACTCTGCTGGAGTTTGTTGTTGGGGTCCACGCTGCTGTGACGTCAGTGCTGATTGGCTGAGGAGCTCCTGTTGCCGGGCGATGACCAGCCACTTGTAAAGACAGTTCTGTTCATCAGCCAACAAAGAACCTGAACTTCAATTGATTCAGGGGAACCAGCATGGATCATCATCCCGCCCCCAGGAGGCTGCCAGCTCCTGGGCCCGCCCCCAGCCCAGGTATGCACATTAAACTAATCTGACTGGTTTTACTGGTTCTGAAGCTCTGCTCTCCAGACCCAGGACCAGATCAGAAACCACCAACCCTCTGTGTTTCAACCTGGTGTGTGTGTGTGTGTGTGCGCGCGTGTGTGTATGTGTCACTGGGAGAGCAAGAATGTGTGTCATGACACACACACAGGCTGTGTGAGATCAGCCACCTCTTTCTAATCAGGTGATTGATGAGGTATTCTGCCTGTGTGTGTGTGTGCGTGTGTTTTATGTGTGAGGCTGGTGACGTCAGAGGCTGAATGGGGGGCGTGGTTTCGTCTGATTTGGACAAAGACGGCAGGGGGTCATTAAACACAAACACACACACATCCACTCTTTGGACGATGTGAACACATGTAGCCCCGCCTCCTTCCACAGGAAATAGTTTGCGCTGAGGACCCGGTCACTGCGGCGACCGTTTATGAGGGGGCGGGACGACCGGGGTCAGGGGTCATGGGGTCTAGGTTTGTCCCGTTCGCCATACCGGGATGTGTTTGAGCTGATCTGAACCAACAACCACACGTTGTGGGTGTGGCTTGTGTCCAGGGTCAGGTGAGGAGGCGGGGCTTGAATGGATGTGGATATGAGGGGTCCAGCTTCGCAGGAAGCTGGACCACCAGATGCTGCAGGTATGGTTTCATTCCCATCTGGACGGTCCTGGTGTCCCCCGAGCCGAGCAAGACCCCATTTGGGTCTGTAGACCCAGAACCTGATCGGCTGATCTGGTGATGATGATGAAGATAAATACCAGTGAACCTGATCCAGTCATTTTGGATCTATCACACTGAAACTAAGGACTTCTGAGCACACATAGCTTCCTGAACTTCAGCAGAGCCAGTGCAGAGAACCAGATCACCGGTCCAGGACCCCCTTAGATCTCCAGACCTCCTGCCTGGACCAGGTTCTCCTTCAGACCACCACAACATCCATGCTGGTCTAGAACCATCAGCAATGGATTTTTTATGAATGAAGTCTTTTTTTATGAATCTTGGCGTCTGGTCGATGTTTTCGCCTCATCCTCATACATGTTTCCATGTTTCACACATGCTTTCAGTGTGTGTGTGTGTGTGTGTGTGTGTGTGTGTGACTGTGTGTGTGTGTGTGACTGTCGCCGGGGGTAACAGCCCTAGAATGTGTGACATCACAGACCTGGTGGTACTTAAGCGTCCGACCGGAGTCTGGATCAGACCAGCGACCCGTCCGACGGGACAGAGCCGACCTCCACCACAACATGAACATGTCCTCTGATGTCTGAAACTGATCATCAATAATTCCTATTGATCTTCTTAGAGTGAGTCACTGATTGACGACCAGCGGAACCTCCTGGGATCACTTTTGGATTTTCTTTTGGACTTTTTGTCTCCATCCCTCTGTCTCAGTAAGTTCATTGATCAATATATAGCTCATAAATCACCTGTAAATATTTTCCTCTGTGTGACATTGTCAATCTGAGCCGAAAATCAATCCGATTGGATCATTTTCAAAGGCCATCCAGGTGAAGGTCAGCCGATCGGTTCATAGAATTTTGGTGTCTTCAGTTTCCTCCTCCGACCAGCAGGAGACGCTGCAGTCTGAATGCAGTGAAGGATGGCACATGGCCACGCCCTCCACTCATAATAATCTGTCGCCACGGTGACACCATAATAACTCAATCTGCTGTCCATGTTTCTTCCACAGATGACTGCTTCTGTCCGTCTCCTCCTCCTCCTCTTCCTCGCTGCCGCCGTGGAGTCCAGACCCTCGCCTCGAGACGAGGCACAGGTGCGTAGACTCTTCTGTCTGCTTCACCACTGTCTTAAAGACCATCGTCTTCATTCACTTCATCTTCCTCAGCCTCATCAGGTTCATCATCAGTGTAAAAGGCTAAAGATGCCTGTAGCCACTACTGTTTAGCATGTAGCGGATACAGGTGTCTTTAGTGTGAGGAACGCAGCGTACGTCTGATGCTATGAAGATGCATGTAACCGTTAGCATTTAGCGTGTAGCGGCTGCCTCTAACGTGAGGAACGCGGTGTACGTCTGATTCTAAAGACACCTTTAGCATTTAGCGTGTAGCTGCTACAGGCGTCTTTAGCGTGACATTCTAATCCTTGTCTTCAGGTATTACGCTCTCTGTTCGGCTCCCGCCTCTCCTCGCTCATCTTGGCTACACCCAGCTCTGATGACATCATTGAGGGCTCAGCGGGACGCGCCTCTTCCTCATCCGTGTTGTCTCTGCGCACTGGATTAGCAAATGAGCACGGTGCCACCAGAAAAGGGGCTGGCAGACAGGTGGCGCCGCAATTCTTCCTGGACTTCCTGCGACGACAGTCGAAGATTCGGAGGCGGAGCCGGAACCCCATGGTGGGAGGAAGAGGATGCTTTGGGATGAAGATGGACCGGATCGGCTCAATCAGTGGGCTCGGCTGTTAGTTTCCATGGCAACCCCTGACCAAGAGTGTTGGTTCTCAGTGATGACTGCTGTGGTGTCACAATAACGGGCCCTCTGACCTGCAGGAGCCATGTTGCTACGCTACTAACGGACTAACGAGCAGGAGGCCTTCACCTGTTCAGGTAGACGTCAGAGGGAACCCAACCCTCTGGAACCCACTAACCTCTGACCTCTGACCCCTGGCTACTCCACTGCCAGCAGAACACTGTGTGTGTGTGTGTGCGCGCGCGTGTGTTTATGTGTGTGGGTGTGCGTGTGTCTGTGTGGACAAACTGCCATCTGACTGCAGGGTGAATAAAGAACAAACTTCACTTGGTGTCTTCATTCTGCCCTTAGCTTTTAATTTTACCAATAAAGTTGATTCAAAACTCTCATTTGTACCTAACGGACCAGCCGACCTGGGAGCATCTCTCCTCTCCACCACTAGGCAGCAGGTTGACGTGCTGGGGCGGTCCTCCGTCACGTGACGGGGTCAGCGGATCCGGGTTAGCTCGCCGTTGAGCAGCCAGCTAGCATTCCAAACGGATGGTACCTTGTCAGTAACTCGGGAAGAAATCACTGCGGATATTAGAGTTTGGCCGTGAATTTTTACCGGAATCGCCGCTCCTCTTCCTCCTCCTTCTGGTTCGCCCTTGCTGTCCGTCCTCCACGTCCGGAGCCCTTAAGGTTGAAAAATGTCGGCGGTGCAGCGGATGAAAGTGGCGAACGAGCGGCACAGCAAGACCATCACACAGCGGGGACACGTCCAGAAAACCTCGGTACTTGACAGCCAGGCCAACGGCTCCAGCAACTTCAGCTAGGCTAATTTATTTCACATTTATTCATGGAGATATCGCTACTGTTACGTCGGTAGCTGTATGGTTAGCATGAGCTGGTGGCGCTACTATTATATCGCTAGCTTTAGCGTTAGCATTAGCAGGTGGCGCTACTGTTATGTCGTTAGTTTTAGCAGTAGCAGCCACACCACTTGGCTGCTTTTTTCCACGCAGCCTGACATCGTGAATCGATAGTCATTTTAGTCGATAGTCGGTTGCTAAACTAGCATTAGCTTAGAGCTGCAAAGGGCCGTCAGACCACAAAGCGGAGTAAAGTAGTTCCTCCCCTCAGCCGCAGCACACCTGCTAAGAAACAACCGACGATTTTTAAAAGGGTAAAGATGTGTTCACGGTGACGTCACCAGGACGGCCTCAACGTGATTTGTCAGCGCCGTTTGTGATAAGCACCGAGTTAGTTCCGTTAGCATGCTGCTGTCATCTGTCATGATTTACTCCGCCTTGAGGGTGTGCGTGGGTTTGTTAGAGGGAGGACAAGAGCACGTGACGTCACGTTACCCACTGGACGAGTTCCAGTAGAACTTTCTTTTAAGCTAATCCAGAAGTGCCTACTGTTGACTTTGAAGGGCCTGGTCGCCAAGGATTTGTGTCACTTAGTTTAAAATGTGTGTGTCTGTGTGTGTGTTTCAGCGGCCGGTGAATGAGGAAAAATCTCCCGTGGGCCCTTGGCTTCTGGCTTTGTTCGTCTTTGTGGTTTGTGGATCAGGTAAGTCTCCCCTGCACTTACGCACAGACACACACACAGACACGTAGCTAACATTAGCTAGGCTGGCCTACACAATTTGTTTTGCCCATTCTAATCAATTGTTCTTGTGTCTTTCAGCCATCTTCCAGATCATCCAGAGTATCAGGCAGGGCATGTGATGACCTTTGACCCCAGAACCATGCCCTCATGATCCCACCACACACACATGCTGCGCGCACACACACACACACACACACACACACACACACACACACACACACACACACACACGTGTTCCTGTGGAGTTGTTTCCTCCTCTCTCATATGTGTTTTTTTTACTGCTGGCCGATGAACCCTATCAGATATTGGTTATTGATTATTGCTCCTCAGATGAAGTCTTAAGTGGTTCTGCTCAGGGGCATCGGCTCACTGGCGTTGAGTTTAGAGGAACATTCATCTGATTTTGCTCCTGTTTGTGGGTTGTGATCACGTTGTTGAATTTATTGATTGATGATCGATTGCTCTGATGGATTGGCTCACAAGCCAGTTTTTAATAACCACAAAGTAAAAAACATGAAAATACATTTTTTATTTCAAAGTGATGCTTTTATTTTGTTCATGTATTTGTTGATTTCTCTGTGTGGAATGAACTTCCTATAAATATTTCACAATAAAAGTCCATTATGAATGGGTAGACTTTTACTGTGAAGTATGGCTGTATGAACAGGTGTTTTTTAGACTTCAACGTTGTTAAACTGAGCTGCAAATGGTTTGTTAGAGTTTCTGCTGTAACTTGTTTCTAAGTGTTCAGAGCTTCAGAGGCTGGAGGAGAAACATCCTGTTTGTTCATCACGGAGATGCAGGTGGAGGCAATGAAGCAGAGCTCTGAGGGCTTTCTTCCGTCTGCTGCAGCCGCGACGGGACTCGAACCAGCCGCCTTCTATCTGTATCCTCCACCTTTGCTCCAGGCTGGGTTAAGACCCGCTGATGACGTGCCTCAGGGCTTCAAACCCATGAACACTTGTGCTGCTGATGAGACTCATCCTGTGTCATGTTGGACGAGTGGAGCCATCCTGCTTTTCTAACAATAAACCACAGATATTTTTCTCTAACGGCGTCCTGTCTCCTCTTTGGTTGTGAAGGAGGGTCGCAAACCAAGAACCAACCTGGTTCATGTTGTCATGATGTCATGTCATGATGTCATGTCTGCATTCTTTCTACCTTCCTGCAGGGGGCGACAGGACAGGGTTAGGGTTGGTTCTGGGGGCACAGGTGTGTGACGGCGGCCTGTGGTGAAGCAGGCCGCCGTCCATTGTGGATGAAACATTTTCACATGTGAAGCACGAGACAATCGTTGTAATGACGTCACGTACATCTGACCCGTCGGAACAGATGAGTTGAGAATCCAGCGGTTAGCCGGGTCTCAAGAAACATAGGAGAAGAAGGGGGCGTAGCCCTTACGGGGCCCCGCTCGCTCCACCAACCCCTACGTAGCTACGCGGTGACGTCAGATCTCTAGAAGATGGCAGGAGCGCATAAGGCGGAAGGTAAAGGAGCTTAGACGGTTCGGTTCACCGCGGCTCCCGGTGCTCCTGATATTGCTTGATAATGATTCTCCATGTCCGCAGGTTCGTGAAGGAACGGCCGGGATTAGCGGACCTCCTTCCGGTCCCGAAGCCTTGCTCTTCGGCTTCCTGAGCTGCTTGGTGACTGCTGAGGATTTAGCTTAGCCTGCTAGTCGCGCAGCCAGCATAGCCGCTGGTTGGTTTATGAACTTTGTTGGTTCGGGTGGGATGAGAAACATCTGTCAACTCAAACCAGCAGATTCCAAGTCGAACCGTGAAGCTGCGCGGAGCTGAGAGTACTTCCCCGGTAGATTTAAAGACAGCTCGCTGACCTGAGAAGGCCGTGACAGGCGCTCCGTGATCCGGCCGCAGCAGCCAGGTGAGTCCGCGGTCTGATCCCGGCCTCCGAGGACAGAGCATGCATGTGGGTGTCTGCGTGGGATGGACTCATTCATCACCGCTACCCACCCCGATCTGTGTCATGGTCCACACGCGACGTGTCAATCCACCCACGCAGAAACACACTTGTCGAACACACCCCGTTCACACTTTAGTAGATTCAGCTGTTGCTAAGCAACAGGGAGCTGCTGAAGCAGAGCAGCCTGAATCCGTTCGTCAGTATTAAATACCCGTTGCCAACAGATACTGAAGTAAACGCAGATCAAACGACCTATTGGTCAGATGGTAGCTGTCGCAGTGTATTCAGGGACGACTGGTTTTGGTGGGTGCGGAGCTGGAGTGAATGTCGGCATCGTCTGTGTGTGCAGTGGGGCAGCATTGGCCGTCAAGGCTTCTGGGAGACTCATCCTGCATGGACTGGACTCCGCCATGAGCACCAGGGAGATGGTTTCCACGGAGACAGGTCAGTGTGAAGGTAATGACATCACACAGGTGGTGTTTATATGGCAGATGGGTGCTGGGTGGGGCTCTGGTCCTTTGTCCTCCTCCTCCTGACACCTGCTGTCTGCTGGTTATCCTGTGTGGCTAACAATGGCGGGTTGGTTCTGACCCGGCTGAATCCCTCGTGTCAAGGAGGACGTGAGGGACACCGTGCAGCCGTGTGAGGCTGCGGTTCTACAGAGGACAGGTGTGATCCTCTCCTTTCCTTCTGTACAGAGGACAAAGCACAGAGGAAGGTGTTCCTACCCAACAAGCTGCTGGAGTGTCTCCCCCGTCTGTCTGCTCTGCCCAGCGAGAGGCTCCGCTGGAACACCAACGAGGTGAGGGCTGCACCCTCTGACGGACGCCAATTGGCCTCATATGGACAGGCGCCCTAACGTGATGTGTTTACATCTAACTTACAGGGTTAACTAATGTCCTACCACAGTTGTCACATATTATGTTTTTCCAAGCTAATTCCCTCAGTAGCAGTAGCTAAAATTAGCTCATCTACAGCCCACATTGCGATTGTTCATGAAGGATTGACTCCTACATGAAAGGTTGGGTTCTTGTTACCGAGTTGTTGTCATTCCGTCATTAACCAGGTGATTGAGTTGTTGATCACTGAGCTCTCTAAGAAGAAGAAAGAAAGTCAACTTTAATAATCCCCAATGGGGAAATTATCTTTTTCACTCTCACATTACATACTTTTACAGTAACATGCATAGACAGACATTTTTTTTTTATGTACAGGTCCCTGAAAACAACACACTCAGGGCCTCTAGGCATGCAAACACAGCAAACTGTATGGGAGGTGAGCATACACCTCCCACCGTCAGATCACACTTCGATGGATGTCCTGGAGGGAGTGGGACTCGAACCACCAATGGCTGGGCAATATGCCTCAAGACTTCTGCTTTACCGCTGAGCCACTGCCGCTCCTCTAGCTAGCATTAGCCTCCACTGACTGTGTAGAGTGCTGTCAGGGAGTGTCCTGGTGTATTTGAAGCCTGCTGGTCCAGATCCGCCTTTCAGCAGGAACGCTACTGGTTGTTTTCACTTCCTGCTCTGTTCTCCTCGTTGTTCCTTTGCTGCTCCGTGTATGTTTGTTTTGTTTTGTTTTTGTTTTGTTTTTAAAAAAAAATTATATACTTGAGTAATCCCTGAAGGAAAATTAATCTAGTTAATCACATGCATGTTAGTTAGTGTGTACAGGCCCTGAACACACACACACAGGGGGCCTGTACACACTTACTGTATTGTAGAGTGGCAGGCAGCTCCTGCTTGGTGCGCCCCAAATGAGCAACTTGTAAGGGGGACGGCGCCTTGCTCAAGGGTGCCTCGGCAGTGCTCTAGAGGTGAGCTGACACCTCCCACTGTCGGCTCACCTCCGGGTGTTTTGGGCGGGAGCGGGAATTGAACCGCCGATCTCCGATCATTGGACGACCCGCTCTACCGCGGGCTCTACCCCTGAGCCACTGCCGCTCCCAAGGAATGCTGCCCCCGTCGGGGTCTCCTTTTGCAACAGTTCTCCTCCCATCCTCTGGGGGCGCTGTTCATGGTTCTGTGTCTCTGCAGGAGATCGTGTCCTACCTAATTTCATTTGACAGACATGACGAGTGGCTGTCCTGCACCTTGAAGACCAGGTATGGACTTGCCGGCGCCTGCCAGTCACAGCTGAGGGAATACAGAATGATGACTGTTCTGGTGTTTCAGGCCAAAGAACGGCAGCATCATCCTGTACAACAGGAAGAAGGTGAAGTACAGGAAGGATGGATACTGCTGGAAGAAAAGGAAGGATGGAAAGACCACGAGGGAGGACCACATGAAGCTCAAGGTCCAGGGCATTAAGGTGAGACATCCTCCACACAGCTCCCCCTGCTGGGCCAGAGGGCTGTCCAGCAGCCAATCAGGGCTGGTTTTACTTGTTGAACACATCCAGCTGCGGAGTAGCCTCTGGGAGCCAACAGGAAGTTGGCCATTTTTATGTGGCAGACGTTTTGGTCAATTCCAGGCATTTTATTTTCATTTTCCTCATAGAGGATCAATGTCATTGACTAGTTGTTTTTAGAATTATTATTATTATCATCATCATAGTTGTTATCATTATTACTATCATTATCATCATTATTATCATTATTACATCCCGCTTCAAAGTCGTGATGTATTGTAATTGTCAGTGTTCGTGTGTTCGTTCTTTCTTTAGTTTGTCCACCAAATATCTTAGCAATCGTTGCAGATAGAAAGATTAAACAAACAGCACATTACTCGGGCAGCAAAGGAGATCAAAATGAGATGCTGACAATGACCTTGAGAAAACTAGGTCAAGGTCAAATTTAAAGTTTTGAACACTCAGGAACCGGATAAGATGAGAAAGACGAGGGAGAAGGCCTGAGTAAGACTATAGAGTTGATCAGAGCACTACCTTTGATCTTTGACCTATGCAAGTAGGTCATGGTAAAATTTTGAACTTGGGTGTTGCGGGATGTTGCAGTCTGTGACTGCATTACTTCTAGTAAGCATTATTATCATTATTATCCTTTTTATAATTATCATTATCACAATATCGTTGCTGTTGTTCTTCTTCTCTTTTCGGCTTTTCCTTTTAGGTGTAGCCACAGCTAATCAGTTGCCTCCATCTAACCCTGTCTTCTGCATCCTCTCACACCAACTACCTTCAGGTCCTCTTTAACTACATCCATGAACCTCCTCTTTGGTCTTCCACTAGGACTCCTGCCTGGCAGTTCAAAACTTAACATCCTTCTACCAAAATATTCACTATCTTTTGGACATGTCCAAACCATCTCAGTCTGGCCTCTGACTTTATCTCCGAAACCTCTAACATGTGCTGTCCCTCTGATGTACTCATTCCTGATCCTATCTATCCTGGTCACTCCCAGAGAGAACCTCAGCATTTTCATCTCTGCTACCTCCAGCTCTGTCTCATGTCTTTTCCTCAGTGGCACTGTCTCTAGACCAAACAACATCGCTGGTCTCACCACAGTTTTGTACACCTTTCCCTTCATTTTAGCTGAAACTCTTCTATCACACATCACACCTGACACTTTCCTCCACCCGTTCCATCCTGCCTGGACACGCTTCTTCACCTCTTTTCCACACTCTCCATTGCTCTGGACTGTTGAGCCTAAGTACTTAAAATCCTCCACCTTCTTGATCTCTTCTCCCTGTAACCTCACTCTTCCACTTGGGTCCCTCTCATTCACACACATGTACTCTGTCTTTCTGTGGCTTGTCCTTACTAGGACAAACCTCCACCTCTCTAGCTTCTCCTCCACCTGTTCCCTGCTCTCACTACAAATCACAATGTCATCTGCAAACATCATAGTCCATGGAGATTCCTGTCTAACCTCGTCTGTCAGCCTGTCCATCACCATAGCGAACAAGAAGGGGCTCAAAGCTGATCCCCAACGCAGTCCCACCTCCACCTTGAACTCCTCTGTCACACCTGAAGCACACCTCACCACTGTCTTACAGTCCTCATACATGTCCTGCACTGCTCTAACATACTTCTCTATCACTCCAGACTTCCTCATACAATACCACAGTTCCTTTCTGGGCACCCTGTCGTATGCTTTCTCCAGATCTACAAAAACACGATGCAGCTGCCTCTGGCCTTCTCTATCAACATCCTCAAAGCAAATACTGCATCTGTAGTACTCTTTTTTTTTTTGGCATGAAACCATACTGCTGCTCACAAATGCTCACTTCTGCCCTTAGTCTAGATTCCACTACTCTTTCCCATGACTTCATTGTATGGCTCATCAGCTTTACTCCTCTGTAGTTGCCACAACACTGCACGTCTCCCTTGTTCTTAAAAATGGGCACCAGCACACTTCTCCTCCATTTCTCAGGCATCTTCTAAGATCCTGTTGAACAACCCAGTCAGAAACTCTACTGCCACCTCTCCTAGACATTTCCATACTTCCACACGTATATCATCAGGACCGAGTGTCTTTCCACTCTTCATCCTTTTCAATGCCCTCTTCACTTCATCCTGACAAATCTTTGCTACTTCCTGGTCCACAACAGCCACCTATTCTAGTCTTTGTTCTCTCTCATTTTCCTCATTCATCAACTCTTTAAAATACTCTTTCCATCTGCCCATCACACTACTGGCACCTATCAATACACTTCCATCCCTATCCTTAATCACCCTAACCTGCTGCACATCCTTCCCATCTCTGTCTCTCTGTTTTGCCAATCGGTATAGATCAGTCTCTCCCTCCTTACTGTCCAACCTAGTATACAAGTCATCATAAGCCCCTTGTTTGGCCTTTGCTACCTCTACCTTCACGTTATGCTGCATCTCCCTGTACTCCTGTCTACTGTCCTCAGTCCTCTATCTCACTTCTTTTTAGTATCCTCTTTTTCTGTATACCCCCCTGTACCTCCTCATTCCACCACCTAGTATCCTTATCTACTTTCCTTCCAGATGACACACCACGTACTCTCCTACCTGTCTCCATGATCACAATATTATCATTGTTATTATTAATTATCATTATCATGATCTTCATTATTATTATCATCATTATAATTATTACATCCTGCTTCAAAGCGGTGATGTAATTGTCAGTGTTCGTGTGTACATTCGTTCGTACATCCGTCCATTTGTATGTCCACCAAATATCTTCGCAACCGTTGCAGATAGAAAGATGAAACAAAAAGCACATTACTTGGGCGGCAGAAGGGATGAAAATGAGATGATGACCTTTAGAAAAGTTGGTCAAGGTCAAATTTCAACTTTTGTACACTCAGGAACCGGATGAGATAGATGTGGGAGAAGGTCAGTGCTAGCTTTGATCTTTGACCTATGCAAGTAGGTCAGAGTAAAATTTTGAATTCAGGGGTGTCACGGGATGTTGCTGACTGTGACATCCTCGGTTCTTGTATTATAATTATTACCATCATTATTATACAGTGATCCTTCGCTATAACGCGGTTTACTTTTCAGTTTCGCTACTTCACGGATTTGCATCGTGCATTGTGTTCTGCATTCTGATTGGCTAAAAAGTCACTCCGCTTCTTCTCTACCTGTGCGTCAATAACATTGCCGTTTAATATGTACACGTACGTAAAACAGCTTGCCAAATTTACATTACGTATGTGCAAATTCTCTTGCAATTTCGAGTTTCTCTAAAACCCATAATGTCGACAAAACGCTCTGGACCGACAAAAGCACCTGCGGCAGGACCCAAAAGGCAGCAGAAGATTCTATCTATCGCAGATAAAGTTAAACTTCTGGACATGCCAAGGGAAGGTAAAAGCTATGCGGCTGTAGGTCGGCATTATGGAATTAATGAACTTCCGTTCATTCCATAAAGAAGGAAGAAAAAAACATAAGGACGACAGCAGCAATAAGTTTTAATAAGGATGCAAGAAGGGTTGCAACTGTCCGCAACAAGACCATGGTAAGGATGGAGTCTGCATTAGCTCTGTGGATTAATGACTGCAGGAAAAAAAACATAACGTTGGATATAAACGTTATCTGCACAAAAGTGAGAATACTGTATCAAAACTTTGCTGACAGGGAAGAGGAGGATGCCAGGCCATCAACAAGTGCTGTTCACGTAGTCCCAAGCGCATTTAATGCCAGCAAGGGCTGGTTTGAAAACTTTAAGGAACGCTTTGGACTTCAAAATGTTTCTCTGCACAGAGAGATGGCCTCTGCGAATACCACTGAAGTAGAAGCGTTCGTGAACAATAAATTCAAAGCGATCATTGAGGGGGATATAAGCCTGAACAAGTTTTTAACATGGATGAGACTGGCTTATTTTGGAAACGAATGCCCTCCTACACCTTCATCGTGCAGGACAGAAGCCAAAGCCCAAGGATTTAAAGCTCAAAAAGATCGTTTGACTCTGGTTATGTGCGGAAATGCTGCAGGTTTCATGATTAAACCAGGGCTTATTTATAGGTCTGAAAATCCCAGAGCACTGAAATACAAAAACAAGTATGATTTGCCCGTTTACTGGATGTACAATTCAAAGGCTTGGATGACAAAAGCGCTCAATCTGGATTGGTTCAAAAACTGTTTCATCCCGGAGGTCAAGTGTTATTTGAGAGGAAAGGGACTAGACTTTAAAGTGCTTCTGCTCGTTGACAACGCCGGAGGTCATGCTGATGATTTGGCATATGATTGTGTGCAAATCAAATTTCTGCCGCCAAACACTACATCCCTGATTCAGCCCATGGACCAAGGCATCATCCGTGCTTTCAAGGCTCTCTATACGCGCAACACCCTGCAACATCTTGTTGACGCTATGGACTCGGATCAAGATTTCTCACTAAAGGTCTACTGGCATGGATACACCATCGCATCATGTCTCCAAAACATTCAGAGGGCCATTCAGGAGATGAAAACTGAAACTTTGAATGCCTGCTGGAAAAAACTGTGGCCAGAGGCAGTGCAAAACCCAGCTGGGGGCTCGCTTGATGAGGTCCATCACTCTGCCGCAGATACAGCTGTGAATCTGCTAAACAGCTTGGAGAAGACGGCTTTAATGACATGAGTCCGGATGACATAAATGCCCTGATTGATGCAGACTTGGCAGAAATGACAAAGCCACAAAGAGACGATGAAAGAGAAGAGGAAGAAAAGGACATAAGTGTGGCTAAAGATGAGGAGGAAGGACTTTTGGTTGCTTAGCAACCATGGTGAGAATGGCCACTGAACTTCAGCGAGTAGCTCAAGAATGGGACACTTTGATGAGCCGTTCATTACAGTTCTCCAACATAATCGATGGTGGCATTTCGGTGTATAAGGATCTTTTTGCAAAGAAGAAAAAAGAGCGACAACAACTGCCTATCACCATGTTCTTCTCCTGAACAAACACATCTGCACCACGGGCTTCAAAAGAAGAAAACACTGCAGAGCGGAGTCACGATGCAGCGACTCATTCTGAAGTGCAGTGAAATACACCTGAGTCACTATTTGTCCGACAGTGCTTTGTATTTTTTTCATAATCATTTAAATTTTCTCCCATTTAATCCAATTACTCAGGTCGCGGTGGGCGGTGCAAATCTCCGCAATTTGAAGCCTTCTGTTCACATTGATGATTAAAATTATTATTTGACAGTACAGTACAGAAGTTATTTGTTGAAAAAAAATTTCTAAAGTACTTTTATTTGTGAAACAAATGTATGAGCCTTTAAAATGGTTTGTTCTTTCTTTTCAATGTACATAGAGTAATTGTATAATAATTGTAAAAAAATTAAAGTTTTCTACTTCACTGATTTTGCCTATCACGGGTTCTTTTTGGAACATAACCCCCGCGAAAATAAAGGGATTACTGTATTATCATTATTTTTTATTATCAATGTCATCATTATGATCATTAGTGATAGTGACTGAACCCTGACTGGGTGTGAACCAGTAACCACTGACTCTCTGTTCCAGTGCCTCTATGGTTGCTACGTCCATTCCTCCATTGTGCCGACATTCCACAGACGATGCTACTGGCTGCTGCAGGTTCCTCACACAATCAATCAATCAATGAGTCAGACTGTCAGTCTAACAGTCAGTCTGACAGTGATAGAATCAAGCTTTCCATTGGTTGATCAATACCTGCATGTGTGTGACAGAACCCTGACATTGTGATGCTCCACTACCTGAATGTGCCATCCCTGGAGGATTCTGGGAAGTGTAGTCCTCTGTTGTGTGCTGTGACTGACCGCCATGATGGTGTCAGGTGGAGCCGTGAAGACCTGCTGAACCAGCTGAGGCCCATGTGTAAGATGACGTGGTACCAGTACCAGAACCTGTATACTGACATGGGGTTCTAATGGGTTCTGCTCAGTCCACAGCATGAAATGTTCGCTGGCATCGGGAGATTTCAGCATCGAGGAGTTGGTTCAACACATTCTGGACCAACAGAGAACCAAACCACAGCCGCGCACACACACCTGCCTCTGTAGCCCCGCCCAGGGTAAGGCCTCCCTGTGACATCACTGCAACATCATGTGACATGACTTTTACAGCTGTGTGGGTTTGTGTGTGTGTGTGTAGTAGTTTCTTCAGGGGTGAACATTCCCCACCGCTGCAACAGCACTAAGCACCGCATCATCTCCCCCAAGCTGCCCGTCGTCTCCTCTTCCTCACTCGCCACAGACGCAGGGGAGACTGGGAGGGGAGTGGGCGGAGACACCAAGATACCCCTCCTTCATGCTCAGAGCAGCCCTGCCCCCTCGCCCTGCCCTGTGTAAGTGTGTGTGTTGGTCACGATAACGGGAGCCTGCAGAGAGCGTCATATCGCCGACTCTCTCTTCCTATTTTGCAGTCCCGCCTCCTCCTCCCCCCCCACCCACAGGGCATCACAGACCATCGCCGTGGGCAACCATGGCAACGGCTTCTACGAGCGTGGTGCCAACTTGACGACGGTAGCGCTGCCCCAGAATGCAGTTCTTGTGATGGCGACGGCCATCGCAGGGGGAGGGGAGGGGGACGGGGCCAGAGTGGAGGAGGCGGGGCAGGGGCGGAGCCTCTCTCTCACCCACGCCGGGCAGCTGCTGCTCTCACCCGCCCTCCCTCTACCTGCTGGCACATCCTCGTCCTCGTCCCCGTCACCCCCCTCCTCCTCACCTACTCCCCCTTCCCTGCCTCCCCCTCCCCCCCCTGTCCAGGCCACACTCGCACTCACCCTCCTCCCCTCCCCAGTCATCAGCAGCCTCCTCCTCACCCCCTCCTCCTCCAACACCTCCTCCTCTATCTGTTCTCCTCCTGCCGCTGCTAACAGCCCTCCCTCTTCCCCATCCTCCCCTTCGTCACCCCAGCCTTCCTCGTCTGCCCCCCCAGCTTTTGACCCCGACTCCTTCCTCAACTCCCCCAAACAGGGGCAGACGTACGGGGGCCCTGCTCCTCCTCCTGCCACAAACCCCTCCCCCATTCTGTGCTCTTCCTCCCCCGTGTCTCCCCCCTCCTTTGCCCTGTCCCTCTCTCCCACATCCACCCCGTCCTCCTCCGTCTCCCCCTCCTCCTCCCTGTCGTCTGACGCAGACCGGAGGGACTCAGCCCCTCCCTTTCCTTCCTCCTCCCCCCTTCCTCCCTCTTGCCTCCCCTTGTCCCCCTCCTCCTCCTCCGCTGCCCCCCTCTTACCCCTCTGTGTGGAGCTGGGTGCTCTGGTGGAGTCGGGGGGAGGCCAGGGGGAGCAGGAGGTGGTGTGCGATGAAGAGGAGGTGAGAGACAAAGGAGACGATGATGAAGGCAGCGCCCCCCCAACCAAGATGGCCGCCCTGCACGTGAGTCTTAAAGAGACAGGCACTGTCTGGTGCGTCTGTCTGTAACGTGAACTGTGTCTGTTGTCCTGGCAGACAAGCCCCAAGCCCTCCAGGTCGTCTCCACAGCGACAGACAGGAAGTAGTGTCGCGTCGCTGCTCCTGGTTTGCCAGAAAGCGACACGCCGACTCGGCCACCCCGCCATTCAGACGTCATGCCAGAGTGATGGGCGGCAGCCTTTGGTCCTGGGGCTGCCCCTTAATCAGCTGTGTCCACCTGAAGTCCAGCCGTTGGTGCAGCTTTCCCAACATGCCCTGGGGCTGCAGCAGACGCCTGATGCCAGCGCTAAATCTGACACGGTGTCTGACAGTGACTCGGTTCTTACCACTATCTCCATGGATACCAGTCACCTGGCCAAGCCCCTGATCCAGGTAAAGGCGGAGCGGAGGCGGGGCTACAGCTCGGAGGACACCAGCATGGACACTCACCTGGAAGAGGAGGCGGAGCCTTGTGGGCGGGTCGTGGATGACCTGGACATCTCCTTCGACAGTCAGTTTCCCGACCTGATGTCAGACCTCATCGGAGAGGATGCCCCACCTACCGCGACTCACCCCACCCCCGCGGCGGCACCCAACCCCCCAGTGTTCCCAGCTGGCATCCGCTACGTGGTCCCACCCCAGCCCTCCCCCTCCTCCTCCTTCCTCCCATTTCCTCACCCGTTGTCCTCCAGCCGCCTCACCTCCATCACCGACTTCTCCCCCGAGTGGTCCTACCCAGAGGTAACCAGTCATGTCAAGCACTGCTCATCCACTTTCTGCGGGTGTTGTGGCATCTTCCTGACCCCTGTCTTCCTGTCTAGGGAGGGGTGAAGGTGCTGATCACCGGCTCCTGGAGTGAGCTGTCGGGGCGTTACTCCTGTGTGTTCGATCAGAGCGTTGTCCCGGCGACGCTCATCCAGCCCGGCGTCCTGCGCTGCTACTGTCCCGGTAGGCTCCTCAGGTTTAGTAGGCTGTGTAGCCTCTAAGGCTCTGTAGGGTCAGTGATGATGATGATGATGGTGATGGTCTCCCGCTGTTGTAACACAACATGTGTTATAACAGCGCTGTGCTAGCATGTAACACAGTTACATGCTAGCACGCTAACATTAGCAGCCACACCTTCCCCAGCTGGTCTTTTTGTTGAGATTAGCATTTTGCTAAGTGTTGGCGCTCCTCCCACCCAGGGGGCATGTCTCCCTCCTGTCTGATGCTAATGTGTTAGCTTTCAATGCATCATTCTGATGCTTGGCTAATCCTGCTCGAACAGATGTAGGACTGATCATATGATTGGCCAGGAGACAATGATGATGTTACTCTACTTAATACTTTTGATTTGCAGGAGGCAGAACGTAGCAGTCAGGTGGGCGATATGGTCCTAAAGTAATAGCAAGATATTTCATGTTTTGGTGAAAGCTATATTCTTGAAATAACAAATTTTTCAATTTAGAATTGAACACATTGTTAAAACTTATTTGTCAGCATAAAACCCACACACACACGTCAGGTATTGCTCACTGCTGTAAAAAACAAACGTTTGTCTTTAGATATTCAGAATAAAACTAAACCAAATACAGGTAGTCGTCGACTTACGACCTATGCAACTTACGACCGATCGACTTTACGACCACAATGTCCGGGTAACGCGGGCATTCCCTCCAGCCACAGTACTCACGCTCTGAGACTCCCGCGCTCTCTTCAGTCCCCACGGCGCACACACGCTGTTCAGTCACACTGTGAGATCAATAGCCCAGCCCACTACTGATGGGCTGGGCTGCTTAGGAGGCTGTGACGGAGAAATGTATGAATGGCGTATGGAAAAACTGTCAAGCGTTACGTGAACTCTTCTGCTGGATTTGAAAGTGACGAAGAACTTGATCAGATTCGGGAGAAAATAGTGAAACTGGCAAAAAACCTCTCCTTGGAGAACTTACGAATGATCGCGCTGTAAGAAGAACTGATCGCGCTGGAAGAAGAAAGAGTGGAAGAAGAAGGGAGAAGAGAAGCAGAGAAAGAAGAGGAGGAAACAGAAAAAATGTTCACCACCAAAGGCTTGTCGAAGGCTTTTCCCTGTTAAACTCCGTACACACTTTGAAGAAATGGACATAGAACATAGAAACATTTGCAAGGATTGAACGGATGGCAAACGACGCTTTCCGTCCATATCGTGAAATTTATGAGGAGAAAAAGAAACGAACAATTCAGACAAAGCTCACAATGATTATGAAAAGATCGTCTCCCGTTCCCACCAACCCACACGCTGCCCCAGCTGACGATCCGGACGACCCCCAGCCAAGAACCAGCGCTGCTGGATTTAATTTTTACTTAAGAGTCGATTTACGACCAAGTCGAGTTACGACCGATCTGTCGGTCCCAATCGCGGTCGTAAGTCGACGACTACCTGTAATTCAAATTCTATTCAGAATATCCAATTCCAACCAAATATTCTAAACAGGAAATTTATAATATTCGACTCGACGAACACCACGTTTCCTCCTGTCATCACGTGGCGTTTGTCCTGTCAACGAGTCGGCAATGTCATTTTGTGCTAGCACGTGGCTAGCGTTAACCGCTGACCCCACCCCTCCGTCTACATGCCTCCTGCTGGTCTTTGTCGTGTTCGCCCTCCACCGCTGCTGTTTTTAGGTCCCGACTCCTACTCACAGTCGTACATGGTTTGGCCCCACCTTCAGCGGTGACCTGACTATGTTCAGTCTTTTCATTGGTCGACCTCAGACAGAACTGACCCTCGCTTTTCTCCATCCCAGCCCACGAAGCCGGTCTGGTGTGCCTTCAGGTTCTGGAGTCCGGAGGCTCTGTGTCGTCATCGGTTCTGTTTGAGTACCGGGCGAGGAACGCCAGTTCCCTGCCCAGCTCTCAGCTCGACTGGCTCTCATTGGACGGTAAGACGCGACGCCGCACACGCCCCTCCCCACCACATTCTTCATCGCAGGCAAGCAGGCAGCTAGCATGTCACAGGCTAACGGTCCACGCCAGCTGGAGAGCTGCCATTGACTCACATCATGTTTTTGCTAGGGTGGGTGTGGCCCAGGCTGTGCAGTGACATCAACAGGCACCTGGTGGTGGTGACACCCACCCGGGTTAGCATTAGCCTAGCTCCTTTAAGGTCCAGTAAAATTAATAACAAGCCAGCAGCAGACGTGACGGTGAATGCAAGGTTAGCAGTAAGGTGTCTAATGTTAGCTACATTCACAGGAAGCTAAGCTAATTAGCTTCAGTCATCCTGTGCTGGAAACTAGCATATCTCATACATCTCTTTACGCCCACTGGAACCAGGGTGGGGCTTCAGGTTTAAGGTCCTGCTGCCTGAGGGCCCCCCCAGCAAGGGGGGAGGGGGGGCTAGCTGCGGCTAGCAGCGGCTAGCTCACTCACAGCACAAGACAACGCCTGCAGATTGTTGACGGTTGTTGTTGTCATGTGACATGGCTGGTGGAGAGTGACCAATAAGTTTGTGTAGTACACAAATGGGCATGGGCGGGTCTGTTTGTTATGTTAGTTCCTCCCTCATGGGGTCTGATTGGTTGTTTGTTGATTGATTCTCTTCCTGGTCACTCATTAAATGTCAGCGACAAATTAATCAGAGACTGGACTCTCCCTCCCCCTTCTGTTCTGGGTTTACGGGTGTGACTGCCTCCCATCCCACTCCCCTCCCTGTGGTTTTCCCAACATGCCTTGCTCTCTTTTTCTAAAGCAGTTGATCCTCGACTGCTCAGTTTGCTCACTGCAACTTAGTTCAGAGTGTGTGTGTGTGTGTGTGTGTGTGTGTGTGTGTGTGTGTGTGTGTGTGTGTCATCAGCCCTGTGTGACTTGAGCGTTAACTCATCCTGTGACATCATCACATACCCAGAATGCCTTGCACCTGTTCTCACACACTCTGACGGAGGACGGGCAGCGTGCAGCAGCAGGTAGGGATGCTGTGGGGTTGTCATGGTTACGCAGACACAGCAGCCTCTGGTCAGTGGTGTTGATTAGGACAGCAATCAGGCGAGTGGGACTTGTGAGTGGGAGGTGTGGTTCTAGTGGATGTTTCTCCTGTGGGTTTGTTCGACAGGAAACGTTCCAGGAATGTTTCCTGTAGCCGACAGCAGCGTTAGCGCCAGTCACGTAGAGGCCACGCTAACGCTGCTGCCAGTTTTACAAAGGGACACCACAGACACACCGACATGGTGACCTGGAACATATCAGGAAATCAGCTGAAGACGAACCGATTATGATCGATCCCTCCTGATTGATCCTTATTGATCACTGATCATTTATCAATCAGCGTGGTTAGCTGTGTGCTTGGAGTGTGATGTTTGTTTGATGCTGTTTGGTTGCATTCATTTTTGATTTGATTTTTAGAACAGAATTGCTGTGTGTGTGTCTGTGTGTGTCTATGTGGGTGTAGTGTTGGGGGATGTCTCAGTGTATCAGGCTATATTAGGAAGTCTGCTTTTATTTCCCACACAGACGCTGCCAAGCAGCCAGACGATTGAAGTCAGCCGAGATAGTTTCCATTTGACAGAGTGTGTGTGTCTTAGTGTGTGTGTGTGTGTGTGTGTGTGTATGTGGGGGGTTGCTTCACAGAGGACTTTTCCATTTGCCCTGTTTAGGCCTGTCAGCACACGCGTCAACATACTTTTCTGTGCAGCAGTCATAACTTCCTGAGTGCTGTTCAGTGGAGGAGCATAACCATAGCAACCAGGTTCCAGGCTGTCTGTTATATTTATTTACTGACTGCCTTCATATTAGTGATCCAACCTTTAGCTGTATGTTAACAGTGTTCACATCAGGGTGACAGACAGGAGGTGTCACTCTGTGTCTGTTCTGCGTACAGACAATCAGTTCAGGATGTCTATCCTGGAGCGCCTGGAGCAGATGGAGCGGCGGATGGTGGAGATGTCCGCCCGCAGTAGCTTCAACCCGCAGCAGCAGCAGCAACAGGAACATGGCAGCCAGCTGGCCACGCCCCCTCCTCCACCCCTACCTCAAGACCACGGAGAACAGGTGAGAGAACAAAAGCACTGGCTTGACAACCATCGCCTTTTCTGGTCTAGCATGTGAGTAGCCAAGCATGTGTTTGTGTGACCATTAGCATTGTAGTCTCTGATGTCCAGTCATGTGATCCTTTAGACCAGGGATCACCAGATGGCGGACCGTGGTCTGGATCCGCACCGTGTGATGGTTCTGTTTGGACCAGTGACCACTCCATGATAAATTCATGAGAGTAGATTTTCTTGGCGCATTTTTTCTGACAGTCGCGGCTACAGACAGCGGGCCCTGCTCCTCCAGTTAACACGGCAGTAGCGGGACTCAGTTCAGCCAGTCAGATCGTTTGTTTACCTGCTCAGTCAGTGCACCTGGAAGTGAGACAGCCTGCTGCTGCTACCGCTGTGAGTTTACCGCTTCAGCGGAGCACAGAGGAAGGGAGACAGTGAGGACAGAACAGCTCCAAACAAAGGGAGGTTAATGAGGAAAACCGCTGGTTAACAATGAGTGGACGGAAATTATCTTTATTCCTCCGTCAAGCACTTCCAAACCATTTTACCTCATATAGTCTGAACACGCAAGAGTAATTAATTAATTAATAATGTGAAGCGCCGCTACGAAACAAAGCACAGAGCTTTTGCGCAGAATTATCTCCTGAGTGCAAAATGATCAAACAAAATGCAAACGAATGTTCATTAGAGGCATTATGGATTTTGGGGCGACATAAAACATCTTTTAGTGATGGGATAGTTGTGAATAAGTGCTTAAAAGCTGCTGTTGACACATTGAGGGAAACCAGAAAGATGAGGTATGTGGAAAAACTCCCAATGTCAGCTTCAACAGCAACCAGAAAATCAGAAATATTAACAGCTTGATGCAGCTATTCAGAGAGAACCATGCATATCTGTGGACCATGATGAGTTGTAGCTTTCGTGTGTCATGTTCCTTCACAAAGTTAAGGAGCTGTTTGCTGAGTGTAAGACCACTATGAAACATACACAAGAGGAGAGGACATACATGCAGAAATAAAAGAGATGCTGACAAAGTCCAGTGGTCTCTTTCACCACAGACGACCGAGACCACCACAAGGTTACATGTGTACAAATAAATTACTGGCAGGCCACATGCCCCCTTTTCTAATGAAGAAAGTTCTGTTTACATTTTTCCCCTGGAAGAGCCAGTTTTTATTCATGCTTTCTGAACATCTTAATGTTTTTTTACTTGAAGTGTAGGCCTTCAGTTCTTTAGGTTGGGATGTCTTTAATTTACTAGAAAAAAAGATTATTCAGCTTTTTGCACTTTACCTTTAATTCTGAAGTTTGTGTGTTCTTCAATCTAACATAAAGGCTTGAAATTTATTTGCCTGGGTCTACTTTTATTTATGGTCAGGTAAAAGAGCTAGCTGTGCACTCATTTAAACATATCCTGCATTGAAAGTTGATAATAAATGATAATGTGGACATAGGGACTGGCTGTAAAACACAAACTGGACTTTGGTTCGGACCTTTTACTAAGAGGAAATCTTTATAACTGGACCTCCGTGATTTTTAATTGAATACCCCTGCTTTAGAGCTACTGGTTCTGGTAGTGAGGCAGAGCAGCTTCACTTGGACCGTGTGCTAACAGGGATAGAGCTATGTTAGCTCTGCTAACCAGTCACCAAGGATAGAGCTAGGCTACCTCCGCTAACAGTCACCAAGGATAGAGCTAGGCTAGCTCCGCTAACAGTCACCAAGAATAGAGCTAGGCTAGCTTTGCTAACAGTCACCAAGGATAGAGCTAAACTAGCTCCGCTAATCAGTGATCAAAGATAGTTAGGCTAGCTCCGCTAACCGGTCACCAAGGATAAAGCTAGGCTAACTCTGCTAACCAGTCTTCTTTCGTCAGTGTTCTCAGTGGTTTGAGAGGAGGATTGTGGGAGTTTGTGAGAGGATGATGAAGGGAGGACGGTGGGGAGGAGGAAGAGGAGGAGCTGAGAGGCTTCATCACTCCGTCCGTCATCGGGGCATGACCCTCCTCCACCTGGCTGCAGCACAGGGCTACACACACCTGATTCACACTCTGATCCACTGGAGGTACACACACACACACACACACACACACACACACACACACACACACACACACACACACAAAGGTGACTGACTGTTGTTGTTTGTGGCAGGAGTATCCATGGCGACAGCTTGGACCTGGAACAGGAAGTGGATCCTCTCAACATCGACCACTTCTCCTGCACGCCACTGGTAAACGACACAGCTGTCCTATGATTGGTCAGGAGCGACTGATCCCTGCAGCCAATCAGAGAGTGGGACTGACGGAGGCGTGTTGTGTTCCAGATGTGGGCGTGTGCCCTTGGCCACCAGAGAGCTGCAGAGCTGCTGTACGGCTGGAACCGCTTGGCTCTGGGCATCCCCGACTCGCTCGGCCGCCTGCCGCTGGCCGTGGCTCGCTCTCGGGGACACACCCGCCTCGCCATGGCGCTGGAGGAGCTGCACACACACACACACACTCCACCAGCAGACACGCCGCTGCCCCCGTCGCCCCTGTCCACCAGCCCAGACACAGGTGCGCCCACTGACACAGAAGTGTGTGCTGACGCCTTGGGTCATGGGACACCGTTCCAGTGCTCTGATTGGTTCTCCTCTGCTTCCAGGTCTGAGCTCCTCCAGCAGCCTCCCGTCCCCTAGCGACCCCTCCTCGCCGTCTCCAAGCTCTGCTTACTCTAGTGGCCCCACCCCAATGGACACCTCCCCTTCCTCAGTCTCGTCCCCATCCACCTCCACGTCTTCCCTCCCAGTCTCTCCCTCCTCCTCCTCCCTCCCCCCAGTGTCTATGAGCAGTGGGCTGGGCTCAGGTGAGTCATGTGACCGTGTTTGATGACATCACCGCTGCGCCGAGTTGTGATCATGCTAATCGCTACCCATTGTTCAGATTTCACCCGCAGCCAATCCAGGGACTCTCCTGTCCACTTCATGGACTACGAGCTGGACAGCCCTCCGTCCCCCGGCCACGCCCATGGTTACACACACACACACGCACATACACACATTGCGGCGACGCTGGAGGAGCAGCTGCTGAGCTACAGCGAGAACGTGGAGAACGAAGGGGAGGAGGTGGCGTACCTGGAGGAAGAGGTGCTGCAGGTGTGTGTCAGCTGGCGGTGGGGAGGGTTGCCATGTCCTCATGATCTGATGTCCTGTTCCCGTGGCTACCGCCTCGTTGCAGGTTGACATGGCAACGCTGGCAGAGCAGATAATCGAAGCGACCCCAGAGCGAATCAAACAGGAGGACTTCTCTACGGGGGCGGAGTCACCACTCAGAGAGAGGCGGGACAATCCAGCCATACAGGACACCTGGCTAGCCACCTACCTGGACACTGTGGACACACCCTCACAGTCCCCGCCCAGGTAGGAGTGTCTGACATGTGCAGCCTACCGGCCACCACATCTTCACGAGGCAACAAAGCAAGTGTGTGTGTGTGTGTGCGCACAGGCGTGTCTACCCCCCCTCACCCCTCAGTGCCCTGGCGCTCCAGAGCCTCCGCCCTCCCTCCTCTGCAGCGTGGGCGGAGTTCCTGAATGCCTCGGCCAATGGCAAGATAGAGCGAGAGTTCGCCCTGCTGACGCTGACGGACGGCGAGCAGCGGGAGCTGTATGAGGCGGCGAGGATCATTCAGAACGCCTTCAGGAGATACAAGGTGCACACACACACACACACATACAGTACACACATACAAACCGCCACCTGATTGGCTCGGGAAGTTCACTTATGACCAGGTTATGGGATTTGAACCCACAGCTTTATTGGATGTTAGCTGTACAGTGGTGTTTGTGTGTTTGTGTGTGTGTGTGTGTGTGTGTGTGTGTGTGTGTGTGTGTGGTCACAGGGTCGGAGGTTGAAGGAGCAGCAGGACATGGCGGCCGCCGTCATCCAGCGGTGCTACAGGAAGTACAAGCAGGTGTGTGTCCAGCTTCACTGACAACACTAACACACACACACACACACTTACGACACACGCTAACACACACTAACACACACACAGACACACTAACCTGCTGTGTGTCTCTCCCTCTCAGCTAACATGGATAGCTCTGAAGGTAACTAGAGGACAGTAGATTAGTCTACACCCACCTCCTGTGTCCTCTCTCCTGTCTCCTGTGTCCTCTCTCCTGTCTCCTGTGTCCTCTACCCATCTCCTGTGTCCTCTTTCCCATATCCTGTGTCCTCTCCCCTCTCTCCCGCCTCCTATGTCAGGCCATGACCCCTGACCTCTACTCTGTCCGCAGTACGCACTGTACCAGAAGATGACACAAGCGGCGATCCTAATCCAGTCTAAGTTCCGTTCGTACTACGAGCAGAAGCGTTTCCAGCAAAGTCGGCGGGCAGCGGTGCTGATCCAGCAGTACTACCGCAGCTACAAGCAGGCGCCGCGTGCCGCAGGCCACGCCTCCAAGATCAAGTAAGATCATCTGACATGTGACGGCGCCCCCTGGTGGAGGAGGCCTCTGATGGGCTGATGGTAAGCTGGGTTCTGCTCTGTCCAATCAGGGGCTCCTTTCTGACCAAGAAGCAGGACCAGGCGGCGAGGAAGATCATGAGGTTCCTGAGACGCTGCAGACACAGGTAGACTCACTCACACCCACACACACACACACACACACACACATACGCACGCACACACACACACACACACACACACAGGTGACCGTCGTCCGTTTGTCTCCAGGATCAAAGAGCTGAAGCAGACCCGCGAGCTCGAGAGGCGAGGCCTGACCACTTGAAGCGTTTCAGCCCCGCCCACCTCTGGGAGGAGAGGCCTTACGTGACAGCAGGCTCCACCTACCTGACAGCAGGCTCCACCTACCGATTTGTCGGCTCAGCCTCAGGCTCCTCCTCCACCCACACACCTCCCTCCTCCCATAATGCACTGCTCAGGCTAGAGGTGGGCGGAGCAAACGGAGTTGATGGAGGACAGCTTGTGTACACAAACAGAACAAAGCTACAATCACAAATAGATTTATTTATTACCATAGCAACAGCTGGTGTGTGTATGTGTGTGTGTGTGAGTGTGAGAGACGGTGTGTGTTTCCAGAGTCTTAGCCCCGCCCCCGACCTCTGACTCAGATGTTTAACTCATTAAAATTCATCCTGATTAAACATTTCAGACAGTCGTTTCATTGGTTCACAGGCCGTGTATGACATCAGACATGTGACATGACACGTGTGATATGAGATGTGTCTTGCCCCTGTGACCTTCACAGGTTTGAAGGTGGATGGACGTGTGACATCAGACTGTTGCAGCTAGATGTGTTCTATTTTTTTTGCTCTGCTCTTCGGAGGCTGAGCCTGACTGAAGCTGTTGCCGTGGCAACCAGAGCGTTGTCTTCTCAGCTGCTGAAGCTTTGCATGAATTTGTCTTGAGTTGTTTCAGAACCTTTGACCCCTGACCCTCATCAAGGAATAAATCAGCTGTTTGCTCTGCGGCTCGACTCGTCATTTATCCTCAACCACAACAGCCGTCCAGACACACGTGGAGCGTTCAGCTGACTCAGCAGTTCTTTGTGTGGTATCCACTCACACATGAGGTCTTGTGGGGTCCAGCAGCCTTCAGTAACTGACTGCACTTCCCACAAGAGACCCATATCTGGGTATAAGAGAATTTACAAAGTATTTGAGCTGTTTGTAACAATATATATAAGTAAATTTATGACAAACATGTGACACCTATGATACAATATGACAAGATAAACATTTTAGACATAAATTACTATGAAACCATAACAGGACAGCAGGGAAAGAGTTACTTCCTAAAAATACATGTAACTTTGATAAATTTAACAAGGTTTGACAGAGTTGTCTTACTGGAGGATGAGAGTAACTGCATGATTTTAGAAAATCTGGGCTTTTCCAAAATTCTGGTTTAATTAGAGATTTTCTGAGATGATCCAAAGCAGGACAAGACAAGATATAATATTCACAACTGTTGAGACAGGACGAGATGAATCAATGTTGTCACTATGCAGGTACTGTTGATTAGCTACAGGGAGTGAATGATTGCCACAACAGAATTTAACCAGAATATTTTGTTCATCAACAGGGAGTATGCCAAGGTACAGTTCAATACATAAATAATAATTTTCAATAGAGCATATTCCTGTTCACTTCAGCAAACAGTTTTCGTTAGAAATATCATCCAATCTTTGATTAATTACAGATTTAAACCACAGAATTTCATTCTTCTGAGTACCGTCCCAAAAAGTTGGAAAACCACATTCATTTACTGTACAATTGGATGTAACCTTGCTCTCTAGTGCTGAAAATATTATTTCTTAACCAGTATAATATATGAGACTTTGTGATGACTACCTTGCAAAATTCTTAACCAAAAATTCACCATTCTTTTCTCATTTATTTTTTTCACATTAAATTTTCCCTAGTCACCATAGGCCTTATAGTTAGAAGTTGACTTATTAAGTAAATTCTTATAGAATCGTTTGTGGAGCATTTCCAGTTGGTTAATATTTTGAAAACCCCATGTTTCACAGCTGAAAGTCAGAATGGGAGGACTAACTGATCGAAAAGCTCACTGGTGACATCGATGGGTAGATCTAGATGCTGCGAAAGCAGATTAAACATTGCTCTCTGGCAAGTAATTTGGACATTTAAAAGTTTGTTGAATTTACCGATGAAATTAAAGGTGCCCCTAAGATATACTGTACATACTTATAAACTACAGTACATTGATAATACTCTGATTAAATGTAAATGCCTTAAACTTTTTAACTTTACCCCTAGAGAATATAATTATCTTGGTTTTGGAGGTATTGACTGTGAGATTCCAGGAAGAACAATGTGAATGAACAGCGTCCAGAGCTGCCTATAACTCATCTTCACTTTCTGCAGGACTAATAGTGTCATCTGCATTATAACAGTACATATAAGAATGTAAGAATATTTCAACGTTTTCATCACTCAGTAAATTTCTGATGTCACATGTAAATACATCCAGATCATTATAAAAGTGACTTTTGAAATACTCAAAATCATTCAGATACACTGCAGATAGTAGGGAGATTAATTTTCGCCTTGGCGTACACCCGTTTCACCTGAGAAAGAATGTAATATTTTACCATTTACTTTTATACAGTTCAACCTGAGCTCATGTGATTTCATGTGATTTCAACTTTTTACATCTATTCTTACATTTAAAATAATCAGCTCTAGCATCACTACAAGCTTTAGTAAACCTCGGCTTGTTGGTTTTTTTTACGAGGACTTGAAGAACTTACATGAGGATTTGTTTGCATATACCAATTTTCTTAGCAGGTTGAAGAAAGACGTCACATAAATTATTACTGATTTCATCTATCATTTCCTGAGAGACTACACCAGTATCTACATTTAAATCATCCAAGCACTTCCAATGTGCTGCTGTAGCCTCGACATAAAAAGATTCCATGGAGTTAACTTTAAACTTGGGATCATAATTAACAAGAATGCATTAGTATCAGCTTTGTTAATTTCATGATTATTGAAAGCCGCATTTGGGTCAGAATTACTCTCCAGTCTCAGAGCAAAATGAAAATCAGAAATACATTTATCCAATGGTTTCATACAAATATTATTAATTTAGAATATACAGGAGGAGAAGCAATGAAATAATCAATAGAACTACAACCAGCAGCAGAATAGCAGCTGAAACCTCCAACCCAACTATCATTAGCCAGCTTTAGGTCTGCTATATTGCACAATTCAATTAGCTTCTGCCAATTTGCATTAACATAATTATCACGATTGCTTCTCTCCATTGTCAGATTATTATCAATTAAAAAAAATTGATAGTTAAAACCATCAGAAATTATATCATTATCAATAAAGGCTGATTCTTCTTTTTTTACTTTCAGCTTTTCCCTTCAGGGGTCACCACAGCGAATCAATTGCCTCCATCTAACCCTGTAATCTGCATCCTCTTCTCTCACACCAGCTACCTTCATGTCCTCTTTCACTACATCCATAAACCCCCTCTTTGGTCTTCCTCTAGGCCTCCTGCCTGGCAGTTAAAAACTCAGCATCCTTCTACTAATATGTTCACTATCCCCCAATATATTCACTATCTCAGGCTGATTGATCATTGATAAAATCATCCAGTAACGGAATCCTGGAATTGAAATCCCCAGCCAAAAGAATGGGAATATATCTGGTGTTAGGAGAAAAAATATCATATAATTTCCTGAATTATGAAAAATAGAACCTATACGGTACCAAGCAAAACATCATTACCGCAAATAGTTTTGCAAAACTTGATCCCTAACACTGAATCTCAGACTAGGTTTCAATCAATCAATCAATGAAGTTTTATTTCTATAGCACTTTATCATGGCAACAGACATTTCAAAGCGCTTTAACAGACAGAAAAATCCAACTGAACCCTCCAAAGCAAGCATAAGCGACAGTGGTGGGGAAAAACTCCCTCGTTGAGGAAGAAACTCTGGGCAGACCCAGACTCTTTTGGGCGGCCATCCACCTTGACTGCTTGGTTGGAAAAGAAATAAAAGGAAGATAAGGATAGGGTGAGAGAAAGGGAGACAGAGAGAGTGGTAGATAGGCCAAATAGAGTCAGTGTCTTTATGTTTATAGTTAGACAATTTGATGCAGTCACTGAATTGGGGATGAGAAAGTCAGGCCTCAGTTGTAGTTTACAACCACTTCAACATCACTTCATATATATTGGGGCGGCAGTGGCTCAGTGGTAAAGCGGGCGGTAGAGCGGGTCGTCCTATGATTTAAGATCGGCGGTTCGATTCCCGCTCCCGCCCCCCCAAAAATACCCGGAGGTGAGCTAACAGTGGGAGGTGTCAGCTCATCTCCGGAGCACTGCCGAGGCACCCTTGAGCAAGGTGCCGTCCCCTTTACAAAAATTGCTCATTTGAGGCGCACCAAGAAGGAGCTGCCTGCCACTCTACCTCCCCTGCATGCCTACAGGCCCCTTTGTGTGTGTGTGTGATACAGGGGCCTGTACTCACATATATGTATGCATGCGTTTGTAATCAGTAGCTAGAGTGTGCTTCTTAATTTCCCTTCGGGGATCAAACCAGTATATAAAATTAAAAAAAAATTAATCTTTAACCAGAGCACAAACGCTATGGATACCAATGAATTTATGGTTTTTAGCTGATCTCGGCATAACAAGAGGTGTGAACCTTCATCAAACTCATTTACACATCTAGTTTTGTTTCAGTCAAGGGTCCAATATCGTATTAGTTTACTATTTACTATTTTAGTTTACTATTTATGTAAATGATTTGGCCCACTTGAAATGAAAAAGACAAAAATCTTGATGGGATCCCTGCAGGGGTCTCTATTGTTCTCGTTGGGGACTTCAATGCACACGTCGGCAATGATGGAGATGTGGTCGAAAGGTTTTGATACAATAAAATAATACAATAAAATAATATAACTAAAGGACTCCATGATCCTGTTAACTATGCTGGCTGAAAAAGGCCACAAGGCCTCACAAGAGAAATTACAGTACTGCATGGATCAGGTAGAGTACCTGGGTAGGTTGATCAAAGAAGGGACGCGATCAATTTCTCCCTCCCAGTTGTAGGCGGTGTCAAAAGCTCCCAAGCCAACCACTGTTAAAGAAATGATGACATTTCTGGGAATGATGGGGTACAGTTCAGAATGGGTTGATGGATTTTCTGCTATTGTCCAGCCTTTGAGAAATATGATTAAAGAAAATGGAGCTGGAAATTTGCTAAGCAGATTACTTTGGACATCAAAAGGACACATTGCTTTTCAAACTATTAAAAGTTTGCTGCAGCGGGCGCCGGCTTCGACTCTTTCGAACTATGAGAAACCATTCCAGTTGTTTGTGTCGTGTCGTCAGGGACATGTAGGGATGTTAGGCCAGAAAACAGGTATAGGTACACATGCTCAACCAATTGCATATAATTCTGTTGCACTAACGCCAGGTTAACGCCATCACTAACTAGGTTTGCCAGACTGCTATCAGCACCTGGCTGCCGCTCATTTGTTGTATGACTCTTATTCCCCCCTTCCATGGCTTTAAAAGCCATGGAAGGGGGGAAAGTGGTGGAAAGTTTTTAATACAATAAAATAATACAATAAAATCATATAACAAAATCATACAATTTCATAGAACCAAAGATCTGGATTGTTATGTGTATGTCAAATCATCCAGAACTTGGGAAGACGGCACCAGGATATCTCGAGGGAAACGGCGCCTTGCTCAAGGGTGCCTCAGCAGTTCTCCGGAGGTGAGTTGACACCTCCCACTGTCAGCTCACACTCCGACTATTTTTTGGCAGGAGTGGGAATCAAACCGCTGATCGTAGAACAATGGATGACCCGCTCTACCACTGAGTCACTGCCGCCCAATTGACACACAGCTGATCATTGCCAACGGTGGATCCGGCATACCAAGCGGTTCTATCCCAGGTACATCGATGATATCAGAGATCGTAGAGATTAGAGACAGTAATTTTGTGTTATTTTATGTTAGCCTGCCCCCTTTTTTCTGGGCTTTTTTACTGTTGTTGTTTTTCTTTTGTTCAGAATGCTCTTGTGTGTTTCATGGATATTTTGTTCACTGTTCAAGCTTTTTCTGCTCTGTCATATTGTAAACAGTATTTTTACTGTACCTCCTGTACTAAACTGTACAGGAAAGAAACGGATTTGCTCTTTGCTAGAATGCTTTTGAATGTGACAATTACATGTGGACATACAGTTCCCAACCAAGACATTTTGTGTACTTTTTTGCATGCAAATACCAGTAAAACTGAAACATAAAAGCCTATGCAATTTTTATGATGTCAACAATATCCAATATTCTGAAACCTGCTGTACTTTGATTGACTCCATGTACCTTATGAAGTGAAAACAAGCATTATTCTTTGACATAATAATTTTATTTTGAGTCAAATATCCAGTGTTTTGGTAAAGTTGGTGTGTGCAGAGAAAGATGTGTTCTATTTTGAAATGAAGAGTTAGTATTTATTTAACCAAGTGTGTTTTTGAGAAAAAAATTAACAATTTCGTCAATTGTGCTTTGTAGGTGTGAGTCTGTGTTAAGAGTTTAGAAAAAGTATTTGAAGTACAAGTAAGTGGTTGTTAGCGACTGAAAAAAAACTAATATCAGTATGGGAAGGGTTCATTAATGTTCAAATTATCGTAAATAAGATAAATGGTTTGTCGTTATATCACGGAATTTGTTATTTGCGTGTGGTTCCTGGAATCCATTAACGACTAGTAATGAGGGCGCACTGTACACCTTTCAGACCTCATATTTTGTTCACATTAAAACATTTGACATTTTGCACAATGACATGTGCTGTTGCTTGTGATACAGAATAAATACCTGTAACTCTTGGTCTGTAAAATATCTAAATACCTTTTTTTAATAGCATTTGTACTCCCCATAAAATATCTAGTAGTAACAGCATTTAATGATTAATATCCATAAATTAAAAAATATTAAATAATGTCACTAGAATATGCACAAATATGACTTAAATTTTACCTTATTTTTCACATGATTGTACACGTTGTCCGGGTTGATGGAATTGTCGGCTTCTTGCTTTGAACTTTCTCAAAAAGATAAAAATCTCAACCAGTTTCTCACCCAGTTGTTCCCTTACATGCATAAACTCTGACAGCCATTCTGTCTTAAAATAACTGCATTGCTTTTTTACTTTAGCTTGGTGAGTGGATGTGTTGCTGCCCGTTTTTTCCAGTTGTTAACTAGTTAACCGGCATATAGCAGGGCGCACATGCAGGATTGTCAATACTGATTGGCTGCGTGGAGTTAGTGAACCTTATCGCATCATGGACTGGACACCTGTCAATTACTGAGTCATAACACAAAATAGAATAGAAAACAATAGTATTGGTCTAATTAATTAGATTAGGTCTAATATTAGATATTATTGAATACGTTTGTATCAAATTTTATTTTATGCGCTGCATAGGTTTTCTTGTGCGCTGACAATGTGCGGGCAGTGCACGATTGCACAAACGCACAGCTTAGAGAGGACATTGGTCTGGACTGTCCTCTGCTTAAAAGAGATTATTTCCCATTCCTTCACCTTTTCCTCAGACCAACCAATGTTCAACCAGGATGGGTTTACACTCTAGCTCCAACCTGTTCCTCTGGTGTTCGTAGTAGACTTCAATTTGCTGAATGATTGAATGACAATCTCAATGGTGTTATGTAACGTACGTTCATAGTTGGATACCTTATTGTCACTTGCACAAGTTTTTGTTGATATATCCGCTTTTTCCTCCGAGAGGACAGAAAAAGGGTTTACACAGCATGACATATATTCTTCAATCCAGCCAGTAGCCACGAGCCGCGAATTGAGTCTGGAGTCGCTAGCTGCTAAACATAAGCTGAGTCTGGAGCCGCTAGCTGCTAGACATCAAGAAGTTGCTGTTGAGGGGCGGAGCTCAATCTTTTTGATTTGTCCTATCTTTAAATTCTGTCAGCATCTCCAGAATATTCTGTATACTAAGGCCCAGTAACTTCTAACTAACAAGCTAACTGGGTAGTCCCAGTAGTGGCCCGGTGGATGTTGTGCCGGGTTTGTCTCTGTGCCGGCCTGGTGGACCCGGCTGCAGATGAACTGGACACAAACACACAAATGCAGTCATCCTTTATTGAGTTTAATGTAGAAAACACCTCCAGGGAACGGATGCACCGTGACCTCCAACCTTTCACCCTGTCTGGTAGTCAGAGGTGGGCAGGGTCAGTGTTCCTCCATCAGTGATCACGGAGACCAACAACAAATCACTAATAAGCTTTAGATCTTTGGGTGGCGGAAGTCTCTGCCGGCAAACTTGGCGTTGTTCCCAAGCTCCTCCTCAATCCTGCATATCAGAGGTCACAGGGTCAGAGGTCACCGGGTCAGAGGTCGCAGGAGCAGAGGTCACATGATCAAATATATCACAGGGGGTCAGAGGTCACAGGGGCAAAGGTCAGAGGGGTCATTATTTCATTTAATTTAACTGTAGTTTGGTGACGCTGATCAGAACAATCATGCTTTTACTTTGAAACAAAAGTGGAAAGGGATGCTCTTATTTTAGCGGGTTAGCGGACAGGAAGTTGTCACCTCATCAGCTGGTTGTACTTGGCCAAACGCTCAGACCTGCAGGGGGCGCCGGTCTTGATCTGGGTGGACAAAGACGACAGTGGGTGGCGGCCTTCATTCAGGTGGGCAGTCACCTGTCTGTCTGCCTACTTGTCTGTCTGCCTACCTGTCCGGTGCAGAGTCCCACCACCAGGTCGGAGATGAAGGTGTCCTCCGTCTCTCCAGAGCGATGGCTGACCATCACGCCCCACCCACTGCTCTGAGCCAGACGACACCTGCAGGCAGACAGACAGGAGGACAGACAGGCAGATAGATCAGCAGACAGACAGGAAGACAGAGAGGTGGGACCACAGTTAGGACAGGAGGACAGACAGGTTGGGCTGCAAGCAGACAGACAGGAGGATAGGGAGGTGGGACTGCAGGCAGACAGACAAAGAGGACAGGAAGGTAGGACTGCAGGCAGAAAGACTGGAAGACAGACAGGAGGACAGACAGGTGGGACCAAAGGCAGAAAAGAATACAGACAGGTGGATCCACAGGCAGACAGATAGAAATGCAGACAGACAGACGGGTATCTTACGCCTCGATGGACTCGGTCACCGAGCCGATCTGGTTGACCTTGAGCAGCAGACAGTTGCAGGCCTTCTTGTCGACGGCCTGCTGGATCCTCTTGGGGTTGGTCACCGTCAGGTCATCACCTACAATCTGATTGGTTAAGACATGGCTCAGTTTAACGCTATTGTCCTCTGCAGACAGTACATTGTGACCCATTGGCTGATGCTATCGTGGTTTGCTAAGGTTCACCTTTACCCTTACCCTAAATTAGGGTACCCTTACCCTAACTTAGGGTAAGGGTTAGATTAGGGTTAGGTTTATGTTTGTTTATGGTTAGGTTAGGATTTTTGGTTAACCCTTGAGGTTAACCCCCAAAACCCCTTAAAACCCAGAAAAGATTCACCTAAGCCCTAAACACAAATGGCTTCATCTCTTTTGTTTTTTAGTTTAAGTGTTTTATATATATTTTGCTCCTGAGTTAGTGTTGCTGATCAATTTGAATTTATGAAAATTTATTGATTTTATTGAATTTTCAAATGGGGCGCAGCTCACTGGCCGAAAAAGACAAACTTGGTTAAAACTGTTCATACAGTTGCTTAAAAAAGGATTTAATTTTGTTTTCGAATTTTGGAAAATGCAAGCACTTAATATAGCTTTCCTTGTTGTCTGTTGATCTACTGTATATTCCTTTTTTCTTTCATGTCCATAATGAAGTATTGGGGGGCAAATGTTTTCTTCTTCCTGTGGGGGTATAATAGTCAATCAAACGTTCCGGAAGGGCTCGCGCCCCATCACGCCCTGCTTTGGTTCAGGTTTGTTTAACCCCACGGGTCCATCTGCACAATGGCAGCTGCTGTTCAGCTAATAAGCTAGGCTAACAAGCTAAGCTAACTAGCACGTTAGCTCGTCAAACTGCTGCTGGTGGCAGTCTCACCTGGATGTCGGTGGAGGCGGTGAACTTGGCCCAGTTGTCCCAGTCATCCTGGTCGAAGGGGTCCTCAATGGAGCTGACTGGAGACAGACAGATGGGTCAGGGGGACAGACAGGTCAGGTGGAGAGATGGGTCAGGGGGATAGACGGGTCAGGAGGACAGACGGGTCAGAGGGACCGAGTACCAGGATGGTTCTTGATGAAGCTGCGGTACAGGTCTCCCAGCTGCTCCCCGCTGATGTGTCTGGACGGGTCGGGGGGGGACTTGAAGTCCAGGTCGTACTTCCCTCCCCGGTAGAACTCAGAGGCGGCCACATCCATCCCGATGATGATCTTGTCGGGGTAACCAGCCTGATCGATGGCGACCTTCAGCAGCTCCAGAGCTGGACGAGAGGACAGTCTTCATCAGTAACAATCACCACCCCCCTTAACAAAAAGAAAACAGATAGGTGGGTGTCTCACCCTCGTTGTTCTCCAGGATGTTGGGGGCAAAGCCTCCCTCATCGCCCACATTGGTGGCATCTTTGCCATACTTGGCCTTGATCACGTTCTTCAGGTTATGGTACACCTAATCGTCACAATCCAACGATTAGACAGAGACGGGTGAAGAGCTGATGCCCTGCTGCCAGAACCTGTGGGTCAGGGGTGAGTCATGCAACATGGGGGCGGGTGACGCCCTTCACCTCTGCTCCGATCCTCATGGCCTCGTGGAAGTGGGCGGCGCCCACCGGGAGGATCATGAACTCCTGCATGGCCAGCTTGTTCCCTGCGTGGCTTCCTCCATTGATCACGTTGAAGGCCTGCAGACGAGACGCTGCGTTACCTCGGTGGCATTTGCACGCTAACAGTTTACCTGCACAATGCTCACAGGAACAGGAAGGATCACGTCCTTGTTTCCAGCCAGGTCAGCGATGTGGCGGTAGAGGGGAACACCTTTTTCTGCAGCGCCAGCCTTACAGACGGCCAAGGACACGCCCAGGATGGCATTAGCACCAAAACGAGCTGCAGAAAGAAAACATGAGACAGACAGGTAAGAGAGAGAAGAGTCAAAAAAACAGAGACATGTCAGAGAGGGAGAGACACACAGGTCAGAGACATGGGTCAGAGGGATAGACGGGTCAGGGGGATAGATGAGTCCTCACACTTGTTCTCAGTGCCGTCTAACTCCAGCATGAACCGGTCGATCTTCTCCTGTTCCACGACGCTGATCTTCTGTGGATGTAGACAGACATGTTGGGTGGGGTCATGGGGTTCATGGGTGGTCTTGGGGGATCATGGGGGTCATGGGGGTCACAGGGGACATGGGGGGTAATTGGGGTCATAGGGGGTCATGGGGGTCACGGGGTTCAGATACTGAACCTTCTCAATCAGCTGGGGGGCGATGTCCTTATTCACATGGTCCACAGCCTTCATGGTTCCTGTGGGGGGGTCACAGGTTACACAAGGTCAAAGGTCACGCTGTGAGCCAACATGCTGGTCTCCTACCTTTGCCCAGGTAGCGGCTCTTGTCTCCATCACGGAGCTCCAGAGCTTCATGGACGCCGGTGGACGCCCCGCTAGGGACGGCCGCCCGGAACAGACCTGGAGACAGACGGGTGGACAA